>NC_057734.1:24629121-24736164 GCF_004010195.1 Chiloscyllium plagiosum | reverse complement strand
GCCCAGACCTGACCTTCACCACCACCTTATCTCAGTCCCAACCCTCGGACTCAGCACCGCCTTCTTGACCTGCAATCTTCTTCCCGACCTCTCCGCCCCATCAGCCTCCCCTTAACCTCCTTCCACCTATCGCATTCCCAACGCCCCTCCCCCAAGTTCCTCCTCCCTCCCTTTTATCTTAACCTGCTTGGCACACCCTCCTCATTCCTGAAGAAGGGCTTATGCCCGAAACATAGATTCGCCTGCTCCTTGGATGCTGTCTAATTGTTCACTAGTTTCTTGCTGGAAAAAAAATGCTTTTAACATTAGCTTTAAACTGATGATGCACTGCTTCCTTTATCTAAATGTCTGTCTTTTCATAAACTTTATTTTGCACAAACAAGGGAGTGATTTTTTTTTTTCATTTTGGTCAATGATTTTTCAACATTTTGTGTTCAACTGATTGAACAAATTGATGCAAATCTCCATTAACAGTTTTATTGAGTCAACATGGAAACAGGCCCTTTAATCCAACTCATCGATGCCAACCAGATATCCTAAACTGACTTAGAGTCATAGAGATGTACAGCATGGAAACAGACCCTTTGGTCCAACCTGTCCATGCCGACCAGATATCCCAACCCAATCTAGTCCCACCTGCCAGCACCTGGCCCATATCCCTCCAAACCCGTCCTGTTCACATACCCATCCAAATGCCTCTTAAATGTTGCAATTGTACCAGCCTCCACCACTTCCTCTGACAACTCATTCCATTCATGTACCATCCTCTGCGTAACTTAGTCACATTTAGCCCATATCCCCCTCAATCCTTCCTATTTATGTACCCATCCAGATTTCTTTTAAATATTGTAATTGTATCAATCTCCTCTACTTCCTCTGGCAGTTCAAACCATACCTGCATCACCTTCTGGGTGAAAAAGTTACCCTTCTGGTCCTTAAATCTTTCCCCTCTCTCCTTTAACTTATGCCCTCCAGTTTTGGATTCCCCTACCTTGGAGAAAAGACCTTGGCTATTTACCATATCTGTGCCCCTCATTATTTTATAAATCTGTATAAGGGCACCATTCCAGTGCTCCAGGGAAAATAGCCCCAATATATTCAGCCTCTCCCTGTAGCTCAAACCCTCCAATCCCAGCAACATTCTTGTAAATCTTTTCTGAACCCTTTCAAGTTTCACAACCTTCCTACAACAGAATTGAATGAAATATTTGAAAGGTGGTCTCACATGTTCTGTATAGGTACAACATGACGTCCCAACTCCTACGCTCAATGCACTAACCAATGAAGGCAAGCATGCCAAATGCTGCCTTTACCATTCTGTCTACCTACAGTGCCACTTACAAGGAATTATGCACTTGCACCCCTTGATCTTTGTTCAGCAACACTTTCAGGGCCTTGCCATTAAGTGTGCAAGTCCTGTCCTGATTTACCTTCTCAAAGTGCAACACCTTGCATTGATCTAAATTAAACTCCATTTGCTAGTCGTCATCCTTTCGGCCCATCTGATCAATGTCCCATTACTTGTTACGTTGTCATCAAAATGCTTTGCTCTTGACTGACGCATCTGTAAATACTTTAGGTTTTGCATGTTTGTTATCTGCATTTGTTTTGAAGGCAACATTAGTGACTGTCATAGATCCTGTGCATCAGATGATGATTTGTGAAATAAAGCACAGCAGTAAGACCAAGTGTTTGGGTAGTGCACAATTTTATCTACACCTTGCATAAGGAACATATGCTGAAACTGATGTCTCTGTGATATAACCCTTTTTTCTCATTAGGGGAAAGACTGTGATCAAGAAGTTTAAATTCTGAACGCAATCTTTTTGCATGAGTTATGAAAGTAAATTAACAACATGCCGGAGCACTTCACTCCCTGCAATCAAGTCTATTGAAGCTTGCATTGGGTGAATATGTCACATTTGAAGTATGTGCATCACGTCAGGTTTCTTTTATATAAAAGAAGTTGAGTTTTGAACCAACACAAGTTAGAACTGATTCTGATTTTTCAGTTATACCTTTTTCTTGGCTTTGAGGTTTTGCAGTGATCTGAGTCTCAAAGTCTGGGCTTGCATTGGGATGCGTAGAAAACATAAAGTGGATTGATTTGTTCCCTCATTGTTATTTTCATCAATTGGGGTTTTACTGTGGCAAGTCATTCTATGGCTGTTTTCATCAGTGTTTGAGCCTCAAGCCCCACAAGGTATTTTAGGATTCAAGCTCTGCTGTCACTAATTCTGAGATAACAGCAAGCCCTGGCTGGTGCTGCTATACCTATTTTAAAGTATTTAAAATCTTGCAGTTACCAAGTCATGCCATTTTGCTCTGCCATTCAATGGAATTATGGCTGATATAATTCTCAAATCCATTTTTCTATCTCCCCCCTCATCTCTTGATTACCTCTGTGATTAAAGAAATTTGCCTGTCAAAGCCTTGAGTACACTCAACTCAGCCTCAAGAGACCTCTGCAGAGAAGAATTTCATAGATTCACTGCCCTCTGAAGAAGTTCCTACTCCTTTCTCTCAAATGTGGGAAATGATCTCAACGGTACCCTAAGAAACTTTGTATTTTTCAGTAAAGTCGCTCTCATTCTTCTAAAGACAAGTGAGCTCAGGCCCAATCTACCTGACTTCTTAAGACTGTCCCTTGAGGCCCAGGATCACCTAGTGAGCCTTCCCTGGATTGCCTCCTATCTCATAAATTCCATGAAGTAGAGGACCACATCTGTTCACCGTACTCCAGTGTGGTCTGACCAGTGTATTTTTTACAATTTTAACAAACCTCCCTGTTTTTATACTCCATTCCCTTCGAAATAAAGACTATGTTCCGTTCGCCTTTCCTATTACTCACTGAAATTATATAGAGAAGGGGAGGACTGCAGATGGTGGAGATCAGGATCGAGAGTGTGGTGCTGGAAAAGCATAGCAGGTCAGGCAGCATCTGAGGAGCAGGAGAATTGACTTTTCGGGGTATAAGTCCCTCATCAGAAATGAGGCCTTATTCCTGATGAAGGGCTTATGCCCAAAATCTTGATTCTCCTGCTCCTCTGTTGCTGCCTGACCTGCCGTGCTTTATCCAGCACCACACTCTTCACACTGAAATTGTATGCCAGCTTTTTGTAATTCGTGCATGAGAACCTCCTCTCCTCCTCTCTCCCCCCCCCCGATCACTGTTGCAGTTTTGTGCAGTCTTTTCCCCATTTAAATTACATTTACCTTTTTTCCTTCTTGCCACAGTTCATTCCCATGTAATTTTCCACATTTATAATCCATCTGAGAAGTTTTCATCAATTCACGTTTTTTAGATTAGATTCCCCACAGTGTGGAAACAGGACCTTCAGCCCAACAAGTTCACACCTACTCTCTGCAGAGCAACCCAGCCAGACCAGTTTCCCCTCTGACTAATGCACCTAACACTATGGGCAATTTAGGACAGCCAGTTCTCCTAACCAGCACATCTTTGGATTGTGGGAGGAAACTGGAGCACCTAGAGGAAACCCGCACAGACACTGGGGATGATGTGCAAATTCCACATGGACAGTTACCCGAGGCTGGAGTTGAACCTGGGTCCTTGGTGCTGTGAGGCAGCAGTGCTAACCACTGAGTCACCGTGCTGCCACTTAACCTGCCTTTTTCCCTCTGTAGATTCTGTCATCCTCAATTGCCTTCCCACCAATTTTCTATTATCTACAAACTTGGTGATAGTATATCCACTTGTTATCCAAGTCAGTAATATATATTGTAAATAATTGTGATCCCAGGACTGAGACCAATGGGTTTCCACTAGTTACAGATGTCCATCCTGAAACTGCACCCCCTCACATTTAAACTGTCTTTTTGTTAGTCAATCCTTTATCCATGTTACTTGCAACACCATGGGCTCATATCTTCAGTAACCTAATATGTGATACCGTATCATCATCTTCTCTTGGAATTCCAGCTTTATTACATCCAGTGCTTTCCATTTATCCTGTCTGTTACCTCCTCAAAAAACTTTCTCATTGTCAAATACAATTTGCCCTTCAAGCTGTGCTGACTCTGCTTGATTATATTATCTATTTCTAAATGCTCTGCTAGTGATGCTTTACAGTTGATGCCAGCATTTTCCCAATGGCACATTTACTTGTTTTTGTCTCCTTCCATTTTTGAATAGGGGTGTTATATTGGCATTCCAATCCTTAGTTGCTTAGAATCTAAGGATTCTTGGAAGATTGCTATATGTACATTCAGTATTTCTGTAGCCACATTCTTTGATGATCCAGGATGTAACTTGTCTAGTCCAGGGAAGTCTTTGGCCTTTACCCCTGTCATTTACACTAATTCTTCTCCTCTAGAGATAGGTTGTTGTATTTATTTCTTCCCCTCTTACAACTCCCACACTCCACTTTCGACTCTTTTTTTTTTTGTATCTTTGGAAGATTAGTGTCATCTCCCCAACCCCAACCCCACCCCCATGAGGACTGATACACGATATTTATTTAACTCCACTATTTGCTGGTTTAGCACAAAGTTTTGGCTGATGTTTTGGAGCAGCACTGACTATTTAAACCAAGGACCCACTTCCACCCTCAGTTGGATGGAAAACTATTCCACTGTGTTGTTCGAACAAGAGTTTTTCGTACATCCTGAACAATATTTTTCAACAACACCAACCACCAACACGTTATTTTAAAATAAAGAATTATTTGAAATTTTCCTTTCTCATTGCTAGTTGTGGAACTTAATGTGCAAGGTGGCTACTGCACCTTTGAGTGTTGCTGCATTGACTTGAAAAGCACTTGATATTGTCTCTGAAGCACTCTGGGATAGGCTGAGATTTGTCCAACAGTTTGAATGTTTTAAAATTAGTTTTCTAAATTCTTAACTCCCATGCATTTAATTAATATAAATGTTTACTAATTATTTTGGGGAGGAGAATCGCTGTTTGATTCTTGTAACCATGTAAGAATGTTCTACTGTGTGTTTTTGCATTCACCATTTTTGTAGTCTTTCCATACCAGAGTGGCTTTTCTTTTTATTTAAAATGCGATAAAGACCAGGCTCACTGGGAAGGAGTGCTCCTGAGCAAAGACACCTTGGAGTGCAGGTTTATAGTTCTTTGAAAGTGGAATTGCAGGTAGATAGGATAGTGAAGGTGGTGTTTGCTCTGCTTGCCTTTATTGGTCCATGCATTGAGTATAAAAGTTTGAGAGGTCATGTTGCGCCTATACAAGACATTAGTTTGGATGCCTTTTGGAGTATCACATGCAATTTTGGTCTCCCTCCTGTAGAAGTGTTGTTATAACTTGAAAGTGTTCAGAAAAGATTACAAGGATGTTGCCAGAGTTGGAGGGTTTGAACTAAAGGGAGAAGCTGAATAGGCTGGAGCTATTTTCCCTGGAGCATTATAGGCTGAGGGGTGACCTTTATAGAGGTTTATAAAATCATGAGGGGCATGAATAGGGTAAATAGGCAAACCTTGGGTGGGTCAACTTTTTCATGCAGAGGGGGGTACGTGTATGGAATGAGCTGCCAGAGGGAGTGATGGAGGTTAGTACATTTGCAACATTTAAAAGGCATCTGGATGGGTATATGAATAGGCAGGGTTTAGAGGGGTATGGACCAAATATTGGCAAATGGGACTAGATTTAGATAGGATATCTAGTCGGCATGTGTGTTGACCGAATGGCCTGTTTCTGTGCGGTATATCTGACTCTATAACTCATGAGATTGCACAAACTCATTGAATTTGTTTGAAGAAGTGATAGAGGATTGATTGAGGGCAGAGCAGTAGATGTGATCTATATGGACTTCAGTAAGGCATTTGACAAGGTTCCTCATGGGAGACTGGTTAGCAAGGTTAGATCTTATGGACTACAAGGAAACTAGCCATTTAGATACAGAACTGGCCCAAAGGTAGAACACACAGGGTGGTGGTGGAGGGTTGCTTTTCACACTGGAGGCCTATGACCAGTGGTGTGCTACAAGGATTGGTACTGGATCCACTGCTTTTTGTCATTCATATAAATGATGTGGATGTGAGGGTGAGGATAGTTAATTTGCAAATGACACCAAAATTGGAGGTGTAGTGGACAGCGAAGAAGGTTACCTCAGATTACAACGGGATCTTGATCAGACTGGCCAATGGGCTGAGGAGTGGCAGATGGAGTTTAGTTTAGGTAAATACAAAGTACTGCATTTTGGGAGGGCAAATCTTAGCAGGACTTATAAACTTTATGGTAAGATCCTAAGGGGTGTCGTTGAACAAAGACCTTGGAGTGTAGGTTCATAGCTCCTTGAAAGTAGAGTTGCAGGCACTTAGAATAATGAAGAAGGCGTTTGGTATGCTTTCCTTTATTGGTCAGAGCACGGAGTACAAGAATTGGGAGGTCACTTTGCAGCTGTACAGGACATTTGGTTAGGCCACCTTTGGAATATTGCGTGCAATTCTAGTCTCCTGTCAGAAAGATGTTTTTTAGGTTAGATTCCCTACAGTGTAGAAACAGGCCCTTCAGCCCAACCAGTCCACACCGACCCTCCGAAGAGTAACCCACCCTGACCCATTTCCCTCTGATTATTTGATCTAACACGAAGTAAAACTTAAGTGTCCAGGAAAAATTTACAAGGATGTTGCCATGGTTAGAGGGTTTGAGCTACAGGGAGAGGCTAAGTAGGCTGGGGCTGTTTTCTCTGGAGCTTCTGAGGCCGAGGGGTGACCTTGTAGAGGTTTATAAAATCCTGAGGAGCATGGATAGGATAAGTAGACAAAGTCTTTTCCCTGGAGTCAGGGAGTCTAGAACTAGAGGGCATAGGTTTAGGGTGAGAGGGGAAAGATCTAAGAGGGACCTAAGGGCCGTCTTTTTCATGCAGATGGTCTTCCCTATATGGAATGAGCTGCCAGAGGAAGTGGTGGAGCTGGTACGGTTACAATATTTAAAACTCACCTGGATAGTTATATGAATAGGAAGGGTTTAGAGGGATATGGGCCAAGTGCTGGCAAATGGGACTAGACTAGGATATCTGATCAGCATGGATGAGTTAGACCGAAGGGTCTGTTTCTGTGCTGTACATCTGCCTCTATAACTGAGTTGTGCTGCATTTGAACAAATTTCTAGAGCTGCTGACCTGTTTTGCCATCCTGTTTCTTTGTGTTTGCACTTGCAGAGTATTTTAATAAACTTGTTGAAAGGCTTTCAAAGGGTGGAAAAGAATACTTTGGCAGTATTGAGTACCTGATGGTTGTGTAGTCAAATGTAATGGCTCTTCTGTACACAAAGACAAGTGACTATTTTTCCCCTTGTTCCCCTTGTTATTAGCTATGCAAGACTTCAATGACTAAGTAATGCTGGCCTGGAAGTTGCCAATCCTCTCCTTTTTGAATAGTACGATGGATTCTTTAACATGCAGCATATCTAGTCCCGCATTAGAAGCATTGCCTGCTGATACGCAGGACAATCTGGCTTTCCTCTGAAGTATGCTCAGTCTTGATAAGTTCCAAAACTAGCATTCAATAAAGGACTTGTAGAGTAAAACTCAGTTATGTTGACTTGCTTATATGGAATGTTATAAGCAGAGTCTTTCTCTGAAAATGAGGCACTAATGTGGGAGTAAGAATTGGTGTGAAAGTGCACATCAGATCATATTGTTCTGGTCCAGACAAGACCAGCTGCTTGTTCTAATTTTGTTATGGTGAATAACTATTTCCACTTATGGAAGTCTTATTACAAGCATGTTTGAAGCCTTTTATGAAAAGCAATTCCATCTCATTGAACTACTGCTGTCTCAATCACTCGGGCACGTGTTGGTCTTTTTTTCCAGATACAGTCTCATTGGTACAGTTCTTGGATATCCAGACTGTCTTTTGCCAATAGTTACGATCATTTTTGATTTGTGCTTACCAAATTCCCATAAACGTACAGTCCTTTTGAGAGCAATGGGATCAATTGGAATATTTATTGAATGGTCTGATTTCCAGTTTGACACCAGATGATGGTAGTGATCAGTTTTCTGAATCCAAAACTGAGCGAGATATTTATATGCAAAACTTAAAATCTGACTTTTTGCTACAACTGGAACAATAAAATAAATCTTTTTTTCCCACACACCCACTCTCAGGAATCAATTGTAATAATTTAAGTTAAAATTCACTGTAGTTTGTGTTATTTCTGTAATTCAGCTGTTTATCATGGAATTTGAAAGTATTAACTTTTTTCCACAGCAAAGCATGGTTAACTTGACACAAGTAGGCTAAAATGATTTCATGTTTTCTTATGAAATTGGTATATATTTTGTTAAATTTAAAGGTTTGCTTTTTTCTCCCTGCAGAAGTGTTTCATCCTACCATCATGACTAGACTTAAGTTAATATTATTCTACCTCCAGCTTCAGCTGACTTCAGTCGGGTCATGTTTTTATTCCGACTATGAAATCTATCAAGGAAGTTTTATGCCATCACAAATATCATGAAATCATTGAGGTGGATGTAGACTTATTATTAAAGTTAGTAGTCTTTCTACATTCAACTCTTCAATTTTATACAAGGTGTAGGCTGGAAAATACATTTGGAGCAATTGCCACCATGATGTGAAACTATGCAGCAAGGTATTATCCCATTTTGCTCCTGTGGAATTGTGATTTGCTGGAAACCAGCTGCTATCATATGTCCACATTTAAAGCTCCTCGCGACATCAGGGGAGCACTTTCAAATAGTTTTCCCATTTTTGGCCTTGTTCATTGTCTGGGTATTGCTGTTTGTTCTCTGCTCAAGGGCACAGAAGCTTAGCTTACTTTTCATCTGGTAACTGCCATCAAACAAAAAAAATTGAAATGTGCTTTATACCAAAATGCGTTATCTGCATATGGTTAAAGTTATGTCGCGCTTACTTGGTCTTTAGTTTAGTCTAATCTCAGAAATCAAATAGCTGACATTTTGACTGTTAATTATACCAAAATTATGCTTATTTGGTGGCTTAATAAGGAACCTGTCCTTATTGGGAAATTCCTTGCAGGATATAGAGCTAATTGGTAGATTTACTTTTTGAATCTGAAGTTTATAAATCAGGTATTTATGAAGTAATTGAAAAAAATCCACTGTTTGCAGCATTGATAGCAATCTGTAATGGAAGTTGCTTTGTGGTTTGTCCCTGCTTGTCTTGGTTATGACATAATGCAAATGTAATTCTGTATTGCAGATATAGCAGCTGATGGTGCTAATCCTTTGGTGTGACATTAGAATGTTCACTGAACTCTGTCCCTGGTGCAGTTTAAAAGTTTAATCACTTCAGTAATATAATCTGTTCTCTATTTGACAAAATTAAAATTGCACAGATGGCCTTCTATTATTTAACCAAGAAATGTTTATATTGGGGGGGGGGGCGACCGTGGTGGTGGGAAGAGAATACGTGCTCATTTTTTTTACATCAAAAGATTTCATTCTATAATGAAATGCTTTGTATTCATGAATATTACAGGGACCAGTCAGTAAAAAGGCCACCTGAAATGTAATTCATGTTGCTGGGAAGCAAGAACTGCACTTGCTTCTGAGAAAATGAGAGCCAAACTGAACGAACTTCACATTTTGCATGTTTCTGACTTGAAAGTAAAAATGCTTTTCTGTAGAATACTGGCACTAGTTTTGAGCTAGTTTTAAGGTCCACAGCCATTGCTTTGATTTGTTTTTCTGTAGTTGTTAGGTTGTTTTAGTCATGAGTGTTTTAAACCCAAGATTTGTTGGTTTAAAATAACGGCATTTCTTGCTTACCATACTCTAGTTAAAATTGCATATTGAAATTGAGCTAACATTATGGGACCTATATCCTTTTGTGGGTCTGTTCTGATTTTGTTTTCTGTCAGTAATGGTGGGTGACTATATTAGAATCATAGCTTGTCTACAGTGTGGAAACAGGGCATTCGGCCCATCAAGTCCATGCTGACCCTCCAGAGAGCAACCCACCCAAACCCAATCCCTGTAACCTCTATTGAACAGCTGATGGCACTGTAGGATATTGACTTTCATGTCAGCTTTTACCCAATGCAGCTAAGATGTGAATTTTGCTGCTTTAATTGTTTCCTATTCTATACTGTACTTGGGAACACCAGCTGGGTTATCATGACTGCATTCTTAAGCTGCTTACTTACATCTTAGTGCAATTGCACAAGACACATTAAACAACGTGCATTCCTTTTGATTCCCTTTTCTAATAAATATTTTTGATGGAACACCTTTTTGCTGCGGGTTCATCAGTTCATTAGAGGAAAAGTTACTGCTTGTTTTTTGTATCTGCAAGGAAGCAGAAATGCTTTTTTATGTGTGTTGGACCCCAGTGTGGCAACTTGCTGTGACAGCTGCAAAAATATTTTATATTTAAATAAGTGAATTTCAGTGCACCAAGTTCCCACCTGTTTGCCACCTCTGTGCATGTGTCCAGTCCAGGTGTTAATGTTAGTCTTCCATTCTTAGAAAATCAGTGTTGATTTGAAATTTATGTGTTACATTAAACTCTTCTGATTTCCCCCCCCCCCCCCCCCCCCCAACAAAGAAAACTGTATTGTATGTGAATTTCATGAAGTGTTTCTGGAATAATATGTTAGAATCCATTGATCTCTGTACCATATTGTTAATATGTTGAGAGATGACTCATACTAGCTAGAACAACTAAAGGTGTGTGTGCAAATAAAAGCTGTTCCTGGCAGGAGTGCATTCCATAATAACACAGCAAGGGATGATGAGGCTTCTGTAAGAACAGGATTAATTCTCTGTCCTGTACAGATGTACTGATCTGCTTAGCCCCACTGGTAACAAACTATTTGTGTCTCAAGCATATTAACTTGCATCCTGGGACTTCAGTACCTCCACTTGAATCCATCTTTTGAGTGTCTGGCAGCGACATTGCTGTTTCAGCCTGTTAGTGATGTATGGTGAAATAAAATATTACTAGGATTTGCCCTGCTATTGGTTACATGGAGTAAGGTTTAATGGCATCAGGTGGATACTAGTCAGAATCTATATTCTGATCACTAGGACAGTTTCTCCTTCCCTGCTTCGAACCAAGATTTTTACCAGACTGTAGCATGCAATCACATATTCTTTCCTTGGCTACAGAAAGGATGGGGTAGCTGGAAAGAACGTGAGAACTTAACACACCCTTTCTAACATGGTCCCCATTTCCTCCGGTTCTGATACACTTGGTAGCAACTTTGAAAGGAAATTTAGTTTTTTATTCCATATGGTCCGCCATGAACCCTCTCCACATTCTTGTCCATTCTCTGGAATCGCTGTTGGGTGGAATTACTACTTAGCTCATCAGTCAGATAGGAATCTGCCATCTGCAATCACCTTATTTTATCCTAGGCACCACTTTGTATCTAATTTTGCTTGATAACTTTTGGTGAGAGAAATAATCAATCTCTATATACCTATGAATAAGTCCTATCTCTCTGACAGTGCTTAGTATATTTTATTCAATTACAGCAGTAAATTCCACTTCTTCCTTGCCACAAACAGCCTTTTAAAGTCACTTGGTTAAATGAACTAAGCTATGCAAAATTTTTGCATCTTGCTCAACGCAGAGCTGAGCATTGAACTGTAGTTTGTATCAGTATTCACCAAGGAGAAGAGCATGATGATAAGATTAGGGAGGGGTACGTTGATATTAAGGCTTAGGTGTTGGGTGTGTCTCAAAACATTTGAAGTAGATAAATCCCCAGGACTTGATAGGATCTATCCCAAGATATTCCTCCCTTGCCTCCCTCAGTATTCCTCACCTGGGGCTAACTCGAATACAAAATCCCAGAAGACTGGAGGATAGCTAATTTATTCCTTTGTTGAAGAAAGGTAACAGGGTTAATTCTGGAAGTTACAGGCCAATGAGCCTTATGTAAGTGATAGGGAAATTTATTGAACAAGATTCTTCAAAGACAGGATTTACTTGTGGTTGGAGAAGAATGGACTTGTTGGTAATAGTCAGCATGGTTTTATGTGGGGGAGATCTTCTGCCTCAAATTTCACTTTTGAGAAAGTGACAATGATTGACGATAGGGTAGTGGATGTTGTCAACATGGACTTTGCTATAGCATTTGACGAGATCCTTTTATAGTGGGCTGGTCCAGAAGATTAAGTCAGGTGAGATCATGGTGAGTTTGATATATTGGCTTGGTCATAAACAGAGGGTTTGGTGGGGTGGGGGTGGGGCGGGGGGGTGGTTTTTGACAGGATGTGGTGTTCCACAAGGATCAGTGTTGGGATGGAAATGCGTAAGTAGCCTGATTACTAACTTTGCAGATGACACAAAAATTGGAGTTGTGGATAGTGAGGAAGGTTATCAAAGGATACAGCACAATAAATTAAGTTGAAAAGTTGATGAAATGGCAGATGACTTTTAATCTGGACAAGTGAGGTTCCTATACTTTGGGAGGACAAATGTTTGAGGAAAGCATACAGTCAATGACCGGACCCTTTAGAAGCATTGATATCCATGTTTTTATTACCTCTAGACTTGATATTCTTAAGTCCTTGTTGCTGGAGTCACATTTTTCACTCTCCAAACCATGAGCTCTACTTCACCAAAACAGTGGTTCAGTCCTGATCTGCCTGACTCCTGTTCTTGCTGACTTGTACCTGAATCCCAATACATTAAACTAAACTTCTCATATCTTCAAATTTCTGCATGGGTCCAACTGACTGTAACCTTGGTTTCTTATGTTGTATCTGGGTTAGCGAAATATGGATTTTCTCATTGTTTGTTTGGTTTAAAAAATCTTCAATTACGATAGCCCCTTCCTCTGAAATTTCTTAAAGCTCTGTACCTATTCAACAAACAATCTGTTCTTTAAACGTCTTCAAAAAACATTGTTTCCACCAACCATTTCGCCTCCCTCTTCCCCCACCCACCACCGCACCCTCCTTCAGTGAGTTGATTTGTTTCCTGGGCCCCTCTTTTTCACACCTGGTGTTAGAGGTATTTTTTAAATTGCTGGTATGATCCATATTTTACTGCTTTAAGTTGTACAGGGCTTTAAATATTAAACTGTTGGATTTTATGTAAAATACTGTGCTTTGAATTCTAATTATATGGCGTTGCAACACTAGTGTAAGGTAATTATGCTGAGTACTTCTGAACAGATTGTAGATTAAACATCATGTACACACTCATCAGTTTGGTGTCTGTAAACCCAGAACTAGAATATATTAGATGAGATTCCCTTTGGCCCAACAGACCCATTCCCCTACTCTATTTACCCCTAACACTATGGGCAATTTAGCATGGCCAGTTCACCTGACCTGCACATCTTTGGATTGTGGGAGGAAACTGGAGCAAACCCACTCAGACACTGGGAGAATAGAACATAGAACAATACAATGCAGAACAGGCCCTTCAGCCCTCTATGTTGAGCTGACCTGTGAACTATTCTCAGCTCGATCCCCTACGCTATCCCATCATCATCCATGTGCTTATCCAAGGATTGTTTAAATCTTCCTAATGTGGCTGAGTTGACTACATTAGCAGGTAGGGCATTCCACGCCCTTACCACTCTCTGCGTAAAGAACTTGCCTCTGACGTCTGTCTTAAATCTATCATCCTCAATTTGTAGTTATGTCCCCTCTTACAAGCTGAAGTTATCATCCTAGGAAAAAGGCTTTCATTGTTTACCCTATTTAATCCTCTGATCATCTTGTATGTCTCTATCAAATCCCCTCTTGGCCTCCTTTCCAATGAGAACAGACCCAAGTGTCTCAGCCTTTCCTCATAAGACCTTCCCTCCAGACCAGGCAACATCCTGGTAAATCTCCTCTGCACCTTTTCCAATGCTTCCACATCCTTCCCGAAATATGCGACCAGAACTGTACACAATATTCCAAGTGCGGCCACACTAGTGTTTAGTATAGTTGCAGCATGATATTGTGGCTCTGGAACTCAATCCCTCTACGTATGAAACCTAGCACACCTGGGTGGCAACTTTCAGGGATCTATGTACATTGAGTCCAAGATTCCTTTGCACATCCACATTATCAAGAATCTTTCCATTGTCCCAGTACTTTGCCTTCATGTTATTCTTCCCAAGGTACATCACTTCACATTTAGCTGCATTGAATTCCATTTGCCACATCTCAGCCCAATTCTGCAGTTTATCTAAGTCCACCTGCAACCTGTAACATTCTTCCAAACTGTCCACTACTCCACCGACTTTAGTGTCATCTGCAAATTTTCTAATCCATCCAGCTATGCCTGCGTCTTTGTCATTTATGAAAATGACAAACAGTAGCGGTCCCAAAACAGATCCTATATCAACACATAGGCCTCCTTCTTCTGTTTAACATTGGAAATGGGTGGGAGCTTTGGATGAGATCAGGGAAGGTTCCGTTTATAAAGAAACAACAAAGTTTTTGACTAATGTGTTTAGAAATGATAATTTAACAATGTCTTTAAACTTGTGCAGGGTAAATGCCATTGCTTAAATTGGGTGGTTAAAATGTATTATTTACTTTTTATCTTCTCCTCAATGGTAATTATAACTTCATTCAAGTTGAATTAAAACTATAATATACTTTAGATGGTTACATTCTTAACCTAAAGACTGGGTATGTTGGGGGTGAAGAGGAATGTGTTGGTGGTTGTGCACTGAATATGCAGAAGAGTTTTGGGTTATACACTAGCTATAGGGTAGATTGGCACTAAATATTTCATTGTCAAGTGAAATATAGTTTATTTTAATATTAAAGATACCAATCTGAAATGTAATACTATACTCCTCTCGTTTGTACAGTTGGTGACAAGGTTCCTGCTGACATCAGACTGACTTCAATTAAGTCAACAACCCTAAGAATAGATCAATCTATTCTTACAGGTAATGTCATGTTACTTTTCAATGTGTTAAATAATTTTATTGTATAACTTGAAATTCTTGGTCATAAATTCAACTGTTGTTTTTCCTTTTGCTGATAGTACCCTGCATTATTTATTTTCACCCTTTTTCTGCTCATTCAACTGCTTGGTGGACTGGGCAAATTCTACCCCGCAACTGTTCCCAAATTGAACTGTTTGTATTCTGTGCAAAGATACAAAGTAGTACACTTCTCTATAGGCCATCTCCATAGAAACGTGGCATACTCTAAAAAATGCTGGCCCTGCCAGAGAAACTCCACGCCTCGAGAATGAATTTAAAAAAGACTTGGATCCTTCAAAAAAAATGAAGTAAACTAATGATCTTTTATCTTGAAAATAGTGTTGATTTAATGAACTGTGTAAACATTTTTAACATGTTTAAATGAGCTTAACATCTGTCTTTAGATTTTTTTTTTGATCCCGCCAAAAAGTCCTTTTGCATACAAAGGTACCCTTAGGCTCTTTGATCTGGGAACAACACAGATAATCTTAGTTCTTTACCGAATAACTGTAGACCTCCTATTCCTGCCAATAGTTTAGAGGTGACTCATCCATTGTTCAAGTTTTCTCACTTTCAACTCTGGACTTATTTATTAAATGCATATTACTTTTTGAAATAGTGCAGGTGTGTTTACCAGCTTCTGGAAAAAAAAGACTTTCCATTTACCTATATTGAAATTCAATTCCTAAATTGAAAAGTTACTTCCTAAAATCTGACATAATTACAAAGTCAGACACGGCAACATCCTGCATTAAATTTCATCTGCATGCCTATCTACTCCAGCAGCTTGCCAATGCTCTTGCAGTTGGTCGCTATCCTTCCCACGGTTTTACTTTTTTACTTCCAAGTTTTATGTCAACAGCAAATTTTGAAATTAGGCCTTTTGCGTCCAAGTCTAAATCAATAATCTGTTGAGAAACTGTACTGCATGTGCTAATAACAAATCCTGTGAAATCTGCACCTTGTCTGAGAAACAGACAACCAACAGTCAGCCAACTTTTGTATCCCTACTACTGCTATCTATTTTATTCTGTTGACTTGTCAGCATTGAAGTCTGTTACATGACTCATCAAAAGGCCTCAAAGTCCATGTACACTGCATTAGCCATGTGGGCGTATAGTGGTTATTGCATTGTGGTAAAAGCAGCAGTGGTACACATTTAAGTCATCAGCAGAGATTGCTGCTGCATGAAGCAGTATTGCTTGATGGTGAAAACTTCAGGGTCTTTTGGTGAAGCGGTAGTGTCCCTACCTCTGGGTCAGAAGGTCTTGGTTCAAGTTGCAACTGCTTGTAAAGGTGTGTCTGAGCAGGTTGATTACAAATACACTGTCAAATTTTATTCCCTCAACACTGTTAGCTCATTAAAAATCTTAATCAAGTTAGTTAACCATGAGTAGTTTAAATTGCAATGTACAGAATCTGGAATATAGGTAAAACGGAAAAGAATAATTGTGCATAGAAAAGACAATTTCAAGATTTAAACTTGAAATATTTTGATAGCTAGTTGCATACATTGCAACTTCCTACAAATCTAATTTTTAATTTCAAATTGATTTCACTTAACCAAACATTGGACTAAATTTTGATTTTATTGATTTACATTGCTTCATTTAAATTATTGGATACTTGCAATTCTCAAACACACTGCATTATTAGTGTTGTAATATTCAGCCGATCTGTAACATTTTAGTATAATTTAACAAAGATAAAATGGACGTGAAGAACATTTAAGAATTCTTCAAACTTTTGGCAAACAGACATCTAGCTACGTTATGTATAGAAAATGACCTGGTCTCTCCGTGGCTTACGTTGAGTCAAAAGGTTTACCTATGTTGGTTCTAAAACTTGATATTTTGCAGTCTTGTCTGCTTACGTGCAGGTGTCCCCTTCATAATGAAAGGACAACTTGGATCTGGGTGACAGTTAAATATTTCTTTCTCATGTTTTTTCTCTTGCCTAGGTGAATCTGTGTCGATCATCAAGCACACTGATCCAGTACCTGACCCTCGTGCTGTGAATCAAGACAAAAAGAATATGCTATTTTCTGTAAGCCACTTGACTATCTAGATTTAAAATGCCTCTGATCTCCAGCACCTCCAGGTCCTCACTTTCTCCTATATTAAAATGCACCCCTACTTAAGAATAGGCAATGCTTTCAAGCTGTCACAACCCAAATACTCATCTCTACTTATCATAAGATTATAAATTCAAAAATAAAAAGCCACTTTCACCCTTCAGTTATCAAATCGGTTATACTGGAATTCACTTATTATGGCAATTTTATTTTTATTTTCCCAGCATAATGTAATTTTAAATTGAATTTTAACTACCTTGAACTTTAAGTAGGACACACTCTCTCTAGTAAAGCAAATTTGTTTAAACTTTCCTAATATTTTTTACTCCTTCCGTGTCTCAGACAGAAATTACAGGCACATATAGTTTCAGTCTGTTGCTGTTTATACGTACAAAACCAAACCATTCAGTAGTAAAGAGTAGCTCTAAATGAAGACTGATGCCAAGAAATTGCTTTGGCTCAGGGGCTTAATATTGTAGGATTGACCTGCTGCCATAATCTTCTGGACAGTATTCAAATATGATAGAATGTTAACATGTTTTTAATATTTTGCCATCTTTGTTGCATATATAATACTGAATTTTTTACAGGAGAGAAGTGGGAATGCAAGTTTGTTTTCTATTTCAAATGCCAATTCTACAATTGAAGACTTTCAGATTTCTCCCCAAGCTGATCTTAAGGCTGTAGGTCTTGGCATAGCCAGCGGCAACAGTAGAAAATGTGCCAGATTAAAATTGATCACAGATTTAATGCATTAACCAAAGTGGGTTTTCCAACTGGAGCTCTTTTGATTTGCCAAGGAAATATTGAATTTATAATCCCACTGTTTCTTTACTGTTTGTTCCTGGTTTTTGACATGACGGTATGTTATACTATAATTGTCAGGATCGAGTTCAGATTTGAATCTTCACTTGATTTCTGATCTCTTGCTGTCTTAAAGGCTGTAAGGTGAGTGTTAGTTGAATGTGCCTGCCAGTATTACATTCAGTTTTCTATTAAAAGTCCGGTAAAATAAAAACAGGTAAAGCATTTTCTTCCCTTTCTTTAGTGTATTTAATGGCTGTAACTTGTGGTGTGTTGTGACAGAGATGATTACCAGGCTCACTTAATTGTAAGAGGACCCAGAGCAGTGGTCCAAACACAAAAGCCACCTCTATCTCACTAACATTCACAGAGGGTTGCTCCCCCATATCCCACTTTCACTGACTTGTGCTCTAATCCTGGACCTTGGATGGGTCCAGGGCTGTTTTCCCTGGAGCATCGGAGGCTGAGGGGTTTATAAAATCATGAGGGGCACGGATAGGATAAATAGACAGTCTTTTCCCTGGGGTGGGAGAGTCGAGAGGGGAAAGATTTAAAAGGGACCTAAGGGGCAACTTTTCCGTGCAGAGGGTGGTGCATATATGGAATGAGCTGCCAGACAAAATGGTGGAGACTGATACAATTACAACTTTAAAAAGGCACCTGGATGGGTATATGAATAGGAAATATTTAGGATGATACGGACCAAGTGCTGGCAAATGGGGCTAGACTGGTTTAGGATATCTGGTCAACATGGACAAGTTGGACTGATGGATCTGTTTCTATGCTGTATGTCTCTGACTCAATGATGTTGATGGCAGTGCCAAGCTGTTACCTCTCCATTGGTCAGTAGTTCTCAACAGGCAGGACTTTCTTTGCTGAAGAGCCTTTGATAGAACCCCCAGAACCGTAGGAAAAGCCTGCACACTCATCTTAAACATGATCCCTGTCAGCCTGGCACAATCCTGTTCATTGAGTGTAAAATGAAGTCTTACATGGATTCTTTTGGGATCAATTTTAGTGCATTTACATTTGTGCTCTTTTGAATTCACATTAGCATTCATTCCTTGAATTCTTGGTCTTTGTGTGAACTGGTAATCTATATTGGGTTACTGATCATTTAGTGCTGATAAGTATAAGCTGGAAAGCTAATATCCTTATATCTCAAAGTCCAAAATTCTGAGTTTTATAAATTTAACTTTAGATATATCACTAAAATTTACTATATTTTTTTAAAGTGGCACTTTGAGGAGGATCATTTAAGATTTTAATTCATCTTGATTTTTAAATGGTGCCATTTACGCAATTCTAACTGTATAATTTCATGGTCGCAATGTGTCTGGCAAAAGTAGATCCTCGATTCTGAATTCGAAACAGTCCACTGCAAAGTTATTTTGCTGAACTGCCAGTTCATGGGGAAGGCATTGTCATAATATTCAACACTCATTAGTCCAGGTGTACTGTCTTAGTGGACCACTTGGGCCACTGGTTTTATACACTTTGTTTTGATATAGTTTCCAGAAACTGGCATCCCTTTAACCAATTTGCAGAATTCTGCTTCTCCAGTGACACAGGAGTCCCTGCACTTACGGGCTGAACCTACCATCTGAACTCTCCCACAGATGGTCTTCTCCATAATCCAATCTATAAGGGAGAGAACAAATGTAACTTCAGCTGTTTACTCTGGGTTGCTGCAAGCCACATAAAAAAAATCTTCTTAGTTAGCCTCTCATTTTCCCTCTGGTTATCAATTTTGAAATTTTATCATCTGCTCATAAGCTAAAGCTGCTCACCTAATCTAATCGCGCAAATTTTAATTTTGAACTTGAACACTCCCCCACCCCATAACCAAATTACAGCTTGCAATTAAAAATCAAATTTTGAGCATGAGTGCTCCCAGTTAAATTGTAAAGCTGTCTTTGATTTAAACAATCCTATAAAAATCAAGTTTTTGTTTCTGGCTGTTGTATGGCACTTGGTTTGAATGCTTACATTTTGAAGATTTATCCATCAATATGGAAGAGCAGATCTTTGCAAACTGAGAATTACTAAATTTGAAATAGGTGAATCTATTGATAAAAGATGATTTAGGAGAGAGAGTTTATAGGTCAGGTAGTTGGGGATTGCAGGGTGCTTGTAGTTCATGGATGATGGTGTGAATTTTTTTGTATAAGAATATACTCAACTAGTTTGAGTTTCTTTGCTGTTTGTTTCTCAATCTGGTACAAGTAAGCATTGTTGAGAGGTCTTGATTTTGGTAGTCATCTCCTTGCTAGGCATATGCCTATACTTGACTACCATGTCAGTCACCCATCTCAAGACATAGAGGAAAGAGTACTGTAACCAGCTGAACTATGATGAAAACTGTAGAACTGCTCATGCTCACAGGCCAACCAACATGAATGCTGTAAATTGAACAGTGGCACAAGTCTCAATGTTTGATTAGATGGCTGTCACTAAGTTTACATTCTTGAATGTGAGCCTTTGGAGGGAAAATTGATTTCTGGAATATCATAGAACGTAGAAGAATACAGCACAGAGCAGGCCCTTCAGCTCACAATGTTATGCTGAGGATTAGTCCATAATCTAAATTAAAATAACCTACCCTACGCACCCCTAAATTCACTGCTGCCGATTTGCATATCCTGGTAGTGTTTTGAAACTTAACTATATCTATAAATTATAATTGGATGTCACGGCTAGCTTTGGGGAGTAGTATTTGGATTATCTATTTGACTTTTTCGTATTTGAAAAGACTTTTTCTTTTCCTCTTTTAGTAGAAGTTTTTTCCAACTATACTCTGATCCTGAAATTTTTTTCAGGAATATTATCCCTTTTGTATATTACAATGCATCTTTTTTGGTGTTATCTAATGTTTTATCAACCTCAAGTAAATGTAAGTCACAACACGATGGCCTGGGATAATCGTGGAAGATCATTTTAAATGGGCCAACTACCCTTAAGTTCTTCATTAATCTTAGTGTGGTTTGAAGACAACTTTAATTACTTGAATATTCTTGATGAAATTTATTGATGTTTTGAATTATTTCTTATGTATGAAGCTATGAATTATAAAGTCATACAGCATGGAAGCAGACTTGTCCCTGCCAACCAGACATTCCAATCTGACCTAGTCCTGTTTGCCAGCATTTGGCCCATATGCTTCTAAACCCTTCCTATTCATGTTCCCATCCACATGCCTTTTAAATGTTGTAATTGCACTTGCTACCTCCACTTCCTCTGGCAGCTCGTTCTCTACATGCACTACTCTCCTACTTTTTAAAAAAAACCTTTCCCATCTCTCCTTTAAACCTATATCCTCTAGGTTTGGACTCATCCACCACAGGAACAAGATTTTAGTTGTTCACCCTATCTATGCCCTTCGTGATTTTATAAACCTTTGTAAGGTTTCTCTCAGCCTCTGAAGCTCCATAGAGAAAAGCCCTAGCCTAATCTCTTCCTTAACTCAAACCCTCCGATCCCAGCAATATCTTTCTGCCACCATCTCGAGTGTAACAACATCCTTCCTATAGATGGACAACTAGAATTGAGCACAGTGCTGTAAAAGTGGCCTCACCAATGCCCTGTACAGCTACATGATGTCCCAAGTGTGCCAAATGCTGCTTTCTTCCCCTGTCTCCCTACACCACCTCTTTCAAGCAAATATGCAACCGAATCTCTTGGTCTCTTTGTTCTGCAGTGGTCTCTAAGCACTACTATTAACTGTATAAGTCCTGCCCTGACTTGCCTTACAAAAATGCATTACCGCATTTATTAAACTCCATTTGCCACTCGTCAGCCAATTGGTCCATTAATCAAGATCCTGTTGTACATGGGCATAATCTTCACTGTCCACTACATCTCTCACATTTTGGTGTCATCTGCAAACGTTCTAACCATACCTCTCTTATATTCACATCCAAATCATTTATGTAAATGATGAAAGGCAGTGTACCCAGCATTAATCCTTGTGTCACACTGCTGGTCATAAACCTCCAATCCAATCTGAAAAGCAACCACACCCTCTGTCTCCTATCTTCAAGCCAATTTTGTATCCACATGGCTAGGTCCCCCAGATCCCATGTGATCTAACCTTACAACCAGTCCACCATATTGAAAGCTTTGCTGAAATTCATGTAGACAACATCTATTGCTCTGCCTTCATCAATTTTCTGTCACCTCTTCAAAACACTCAGTCAAGTTAATGAGATGTCTTTGCGCATGGGAAACCACATGTTGACTATCCCAAATCAGTCCTTGCCTTTACAAATGATTGGTATTGCATACACAATCAAATTGTTCAGGATGCCAACCAACCTTGTGTTTAGTGAAGTGGTAGAGATGATACCTGAATGAATAGATATAACAAGTACAAACACAAAGGAAAGTTTTTATTTGTTAATGGAATGTGGTTGTCACTGGAAAGGCTATCATTTGTAACTTATCATATAATAAAGTCAAACTGAGGGACTTGGGCCATTACAGACGTCGGTTTAGAGTTCTCTTGCTGTCAGTCTGGGCTCACATGTAGGCCACACTTGGTACGGATAGTAGATTTTTCACTTCATGTTAGTGAGCTCAGTGCTTTAGTTTCATAGTCACTTACTGAAACTAAGTGACTTTTCTAGATCTATTATGTGAATTTAAATTTTGCCAGCTGCTGTGGTAGGATTTGAATCCATGAATCTCCTCAGGCTATTTGGATTATTAATCTGGTGAACATTACCATGACACCAATATCACCTTTGTGAATTTTCTCTTGATTACTGATTAAACTGCTGTGTATTTCTAGTTTGTTTAGTAATTAGCTGTTCTGTTAATATAGGACTGTCCGTGTAAACTCCACACATTCTCCCAGTGTCTGCGTGGGTTTCCTCTGGATGCTCTGGTTTCCTCCCACAATCCAAAGATGTGCAGGCCAGGTGAATTGGCCATTCTAAAACTGTCCATAGTGTTAGGTGCATTAGTCAGAGGGAAATGGATCTGGGTGGGTTACTCTTCAGAGGGTCGGTGTGGACTTGTTGGGCCGAAGGGATTGTTTCCACACTGTAGGTAATCTAATCTAAGGTAGAAGTTGCTAACTCCCCATTTTGAGGTAAATGTACTGCTTTTTCTCTTGCAGGGTACAAATGTTGCAGCTGGAAGGGCAGTTGGAGTTGTTGTTGCCACTGGTACAAACACAGAAATTGGAAAAATTCGTGATGAAATGGCAGCAACTGAACAAGAGAGGACTCCACTTCAACAGAAGCTTGATGAGTTTGGTGAACAGCTCTCCAAAGTTATTTCACTCATCTGTATTGCTGTCTGGATCATAAACATTGGCCACTTCAATGACCCTGTACATGGTGGCTCCTGGATCCGTGGTGCCATTTATTATTTTAAGATTGCAGTTGCTCTAGCTGTTGCTGCTATTCCAGAGGGTTTGCCAGCTGTTATTACTACCTGCCTGGCCCTCGGCACGAGGCGAATGGCAAAGAAGAATGCTATAGTGCGGAGTTTGCCCTCTGTTGAAACGTTGGGTTGCACTTCTGTTATCTGTTCTGATAAAACTGGTACTCTCACTACAAATCAGATGTCTGTCTGCCGGGTACGTGTTTTTACAGCACATTTTGGATTATTTTTACATTTTTTTTTTAAAGCAACTTAAAAGTGCGGGATTGTCTCTGCACTGTTGGCCTCTTTAATATTTGGTGGAATGGAAGGATGGGAAGTGAGAGAATTAAACTCAGAGCGTGGAATTCTTTTCATCTTTCTGAAGCAAAGTTCTATTTTCCTGAAAAATAATTGTCCCAGTCTGCACTTCTTATTAATATTATAGTCCCTTTGTCCTTCAATTGACATTGCAAGTGGGAATTTATGCAACATCCTCTGGAGAGTGCAACTCGAATGGCAAAATGCCAATGAATCAAATCGATGATGAAATGTATTTTAAATGTTTATCAAAATTAATTATCTGTTTTATGATTAGAATTTTTACATTAGAAATAGATTTAGTTGGCTTTTACTTAGACTGTGGTGTGTCTGCATCATTTTGTTTGGGTTTATTAATGTGTGCTTGCATTAAAAATGTAGCATCTTGCCAAGTTATTTGGTGGTAATTAACCTGAAACATTTTTTAAAAAGTTATTCTTTAGCACAAACTTAATCTCAAGTCACTAACTACAGACAGATCTTGAAACTGTTGAAAGAGTTTAAATTAGTTTATTTGTCCTTTGTGTCATCTTCAGCTTGTAGGATATGTGCAAGATTTATGTGAGCTGTCATACGGTCAAAATTGGCTGCTAAAGTAACCTGATTGTTTGTCTCATGGACTAAAAATGGACTCCTGAGGGAGTACGATTTCTCTACTCCAGCTTGGTGTAAAGAATCTTTTGACCTAGACAGTAAGATTCTCACTGCTTTCTCTGATCTCATGAGGCACTTCCATAGACTAAAATCTTTGCATGTATTAGATTATCTAGGGCTTCATGTACATGTATCTCAATTCTTTAAAACTATTTCCAGAAAAAAGACTTGTGCATGCAGCAAGAGAGCTAAATGCTGATCCAATGTTCTTTAACAATCAGTAAAATCTTGTTCTGTAAAAGGAGCTTTGTGTCAGGTAATGCGTTTTGTCATCATTGAGGAATAAATCTTTCTAGTCATTTTGATTTGATCAACAGTTGATATGCTATTCTTCATTTAAACTGTCCATTGCTTTGTGTCATTTTCCTAGATGTTCATTGTTGACAAAGTTGAAGGTGAACAGTGTTTTCTGAATGAGTTTTCAGTAAGTGGCTCCACCTATAGTCCTGAGGGACAAGTGTAAGTACACGTACTCATTCATTTTCAAACTTATTTTTTCAACCTGGAACTTGAACATGTTCAGCTCATTTTAAAAGTATGGGCCAGTTGTCTGTGCACTGTAATCTACCCTAGGTTTTGAAGTGTGTGAATGCATTTAGTATACACCAATTTTCCAAGAAAATGCTTCCACTATAATCAAATTAGATTTTTGTTCCTACATGCCATGGATAATAAAACCAAAAAATAACACTTTTTAGACTATATTGATGTTGGGCACTTGGGAAAATTGATCACAATTGCACAATGCAATTACCATTAATCTAGTGCCTCTTTCTGCAGGGGAGGGTGAAGAGAAGGAAATGAAAACAATTTTTGCTCTTTTTCTTTCCCAAGAGGATGTAGTGGGTGAACCTGATAACGAATAACAGCGTGCAATGCTAATGCAAATAGAGACTTAAACAGGGATGCAACATCTCCAGTAGTGAACTGTCCATCAGAAGGTAATAGAAATGGCAGGATTAGGACATGACCACATATATTTGTATGGTTACAAAGATCTGTGACCTAGTTTTTTTTTGTGTCCTACCTCGTTTTTGACGATAGAATTCAAAAACTCTTTTTCAGGCTTTATAAATGAAACATGTTCAATACCTACACTCAAATTCAAAATGTGGCGAGTGTAATATGGATAAATTCCTCCTATATCCATTGGACCTTGGTTAAAATCTGATTTCAACAATGTTCAAATAGTAATCAAACTATTTTTTTCAATATTGTATACTTATTTGGGTAAACAAATACCTAGATCCCAAGTTTGTGTGCCCTTTTTGAAATCTAGCACTCCCTTATGATGTTTGGCCCTAATCCAACAAGATAACTAATTTTGATAGATAACCTTTATTTAATCAAAGTATTTGGATTTGCCTCTAGACTTCTGTCATTTGTCAGAGAATGACTTAATCTTGAAGCTAATCATATTAAAGGCAATAACTTTGGATATTTGGGGTGGGAACAAATTATAAATAAATGAAGTTGTCAAATATTATTCAGAAGATGCTGTTACTCAAGGCCTACCTTCCCAACCTTTTTACACCAGAATCTTGTCCCTTAAAACTTTGTTTGAGATTTTTGCAGGCCTATTTGATTATTTATTGGGAAATGTTCAAGAATAAACCAACAACTTTGTACTAAGGTTGTGTGAGAAGATTTTTGTCAGGTAATAATTTAGAAATTTCTAAGCAGAAGAAGCTGGTCATGAAATGAAGGTGCTGTTAATTCCACACTGCTAGTGTCACATGAAACCCTAACCCCCAAAAAAGTTGAAATATATAAAAGCAGTAACTTACATTAATATATTTTGCATGGTTCAGAAATCCCAAAGCAAAACAATGAGTTACTTGCAGTTTAGCCATTAAGCTTCTGCTGACTAGGAATAAACAACTTTATAAGTCCTACAAACATCACAGATAATGGCAAGAAAATAATTTTGAAATTATAATGTTAGTTTGGCGATAACTAAACTAAAACATCAGAAGATCACCCTTTTTGCGAAAGGGGTATGCTGTGATTATTTTGCACCCACTGAAGGGGCCAGTATCTTGCTATAATGTTGCATCTGAAGGAAGCCTGTCTGCAGCATTCTCTCCATCATGCAATGAAATGTTAATCTAATCTTGTGCTTAAGTCTCTGGAACAGGGCTTGAATCCACAGCCTTATGACTGAGAGGTATGAAACCTATGGCTGTTAATATATATGCAGAAAAAGGAAATTGAGAGTAATTTGTGCTTTGTACCTGAAAGAGTATCCCAACCTACTACATGTAAAATTTTATTACCATTTGTATGTAAGGGAACAATGAAGAAGAGCTCAGGTAAATTTCCCTTCCTGAACCTCTTCCAGACTTGATGCTAACTGAATCATACAACACAGAAACAAGCCCTTGGCTGCCATGTCTTTGCTGACCAACAAAACTAAAATATACTAATCTTTTACCTGCACTTGTTTCATAGCCTGCAATACCCTGGTATTTTAAGTACTAATCCAAATGCTGCTTAAATGTTGTGAGAGTGCCTGCCTCTGCCACCCTCACAGGCAGTGCATTCCATATTTCCACCACCCTCTGGGTGAAACTTTTTGTCCTATCACCCTAAACCACATTACACATTTGCCATTTGGTCTGAGACATGTCTGCTATTGCAAATAAATTCTCATGATATACACGGTCAATGCCTCTTATATTTTTGTATGCCTCGATCAAATTCCGTCAGTCTCCACTGCTCCAGGGAAAACAAACCCAGCCTATCCAGTCTTGCTTCGTGACTGGGACTTTCATCCCAGGCAACATCCTGATGAATCTCCTCTGCACCCTTCCCAATGCTATCATGTCCTTCCTAATTGTGCAGTTCTGGTTGCCACATTTAGTATTCAGTCTGTGGCCTAACCAATGTTTTATAATGTCATTCACACTTTTACATGAAACAATGTCTTTGTCTTTGTTTTTATTATCTCTATTGTATTTGTTCTTTCTAAATTAATTAACTATTTAAAACTTACGTAACTGAATTTCCTGTTTCTGTAATTTTGAATAAATACAGTAAAAGTTAATTTTCAGGAATGAAAACCTAAATATTAGCAAAATGTTCAATCTGCTCTCTTAGAATACAGTTGGAATGAAATAATTCTGGTCACGTGAACTTTAGTTACCAATGCAAGTAAAATTCTTTACCAAGCACACCAAGAGCATTTTTTCGTTATTAATGAGGGAAACAGCTAAGCAGGAATCTGCATTGCTTTAATGGCTTGTTTTAGTTTTTAAATGCTGTCACACATTGAGTAGTATGGTGATCAATATAATGCTGACTTTGGAAAAATAAGTTTCTTTGAAAAATATTAATGTTTTTATCTTTCAAATGAAAGTGCCAGGTTTTTTTTAATTTCTGACTTACATTTGTGTAAATGTGTGCCTGTATTTAAACCCTTGCCTTTAAATAGCGTCAGAATGGTGCTAATGGGGCAACAAAACCACAGCAACTCGGTCACATTGTTGCCAAAAGTGTCTGATATTGCACCAAGTGATCTTGGATAACTGGGGCATATTTTGCATTTCATTATCTGGAATGGGTGTGACTTCTAAAACTTCAGCAGCACTGCAGTGTAAGTGCCTGTACAGGCAATGCTGTTATTTAGTTCCTGTCTTGAGTTGAAATTGAGCAATGGAGCACATCAGTTGGATCTTACACACTGCAACTGTAAAAGGATCCCCCAGGATGAATAATTGTTTGCAAATCTCAAATGCTTTTAATTTGGATGTGGTGGTTTCCAAAATAAAAATTCAAATTTGCAAAACCTGAATCTGGTTTGAGGCTGTTGCCACTAACACTGCTGTGGCTGCATACAGTTCACTAATTCAGTAGAATAGTCTGGCCTGGAAATCCTAGTTAAATTTAACTTTTGTTTTACAGAGAATTGGATAACAAAGTAGTGAAATGTTCTGACTATGATGGCCTTGTTGAACTGGCAACTATCTGTGCACTTTGCAATGATTCTTCTTTGGATTATAATGAGGTATGAATCTAACATTGAATTACACATTTAACTTCCCATGACTGTACATGTGAGTAGAGGTCATTTCAGCACTGAAAGACTGAAGTTTCATAAAGAGTAAAATGGAATTGGGAGAGAGACCGTATGCAAGAAGTAGATGGGTTATGGATGATATGGTACAAAGGAAGACAGTAGTGATGGTAATGGACACAACAGGACATATTAGTGTTGATATCTATCATCTAATGGGGGGTATTACACTGGGTCAGATTCTGTTTTAAGGGGAGAAGGAAAGTTGAGGATTTTTTTGTCCTGAAGTTGCAGAAAACTTGTTTGTTTGTTTAAGTCTCAAGTTATTGTCATGCCTAGCTGACTAGTCTGGTAGCATATTGGGTAATTGCTACTTGATTGGTCTATCTGTCATGATTTATAGATTTCATCATCTTTGTCTATATTTAAATCTTAAGGTTGCTTTTGAAATAAAGAATAAAATACTGGTGATGGGGAATATGAAGGTTTCCACCCTTAAAGTCTGGCAAAACTTAAAACCCTCTTTGCAGTCAATACTTGAATATTTCATTGTGAGATTGAAATGTAACTCCCTGGTATTTAAAACTGAACACTAAATCTCTCAAGTTAAAACATTTCCCTGCCAGATTGAAACAATAGTAATTGTTCTACATTATAGTTCAAAATCTAATATTTCTTTCCCCAAATCAAAATTACTGTAACCGTGGAAGAGGACTCTAGTTGTCATGTTTAGTAATGTCAGAAATTATTTACTGTGGTTTTACTATCAATGCTAATTCATTTTGCCTATAATTTTCAGACCAAAGGAGCGTTTGAGAAGGTTGGAGAAGCAACAGAGACTGCCCTTTGTTGCTTGGCTGAAAAAATGAATGTGTTTGATACAGATGTGAAAAATCTATCTAAGATTGAGCGTGCCAATGCCTGCTGCACTGTAAGTTTTTTTTAACTTGTAAGCAGTTTGCTTTTACTGACAGGAAAAAGTTAAATAGAAAATTTAGCTTAAAATATATTTTCTGTTTCTCTAGGTCATCAAACAACTAATGAAGAAAGAGTTCACTCTGGAGTTCTCCAGAGACAGGAAATCGATGTCTGTGTACTGTTCCCCTAACAAACCCACTCGTTCATCTATTGGCAACAAGATGTTTGTTAAGGTAAAATATTAGTACATTTTACTATATGCCCCTCAGATACTGTTGATCGTTTTGTAGATTAGATTTTTTAGATTACATTACAGTGTGGAAACAGGCCCTTCGGCCCAACAAGTCCACACCGACCCGCCGAAGCGCAACCACCCATACCCCTACATTTACTCCTTACCTAACACTACGGGCAATTTAGCATGGCCAATTCACCTGACCTGCACATCTTTGGATTGTGGGAGGAATCTGGAGCACCCGGAGGAAACCCACGCAGACACTGGGAGAACGTGCAAACTCCACACAGTCAGTCGCCTGAGGTGGGAATTGAACCCGGGTCTCTAGCGCTGTGAGGCAGCAGTGCTAACCACTGTGCCACCGTGCCGCCCACCAATGTAGTTTGACATTTCAGTAAATGTTTTATATTTTGACAGATAAATTGGCCACCATATTTACAAGTAGTGCCATGCTGAAGCCTTGTACCATCCCAGTGATGGTTTTGAGCAAACTTGTCGGAGTCTGTTTTGGGCTCATGACCATTACCTACTAATAATCATTTAATTCTGTCAGTTCAAAGTTAATGTTGCATTGAGCACGTCAAATCCTTGCTCTGAAATGGTTAGCAGAAGCAAATCTGTTATCAGAGAGCAAGCTGTCAAAGTATCAGAGAATGGTAGGACCCAAGGGGTCCTATGTTGTACTAAGAATACAGTAACTGTTCTGCTTTTTTCCCCCCCCAACAGGGTGCCCCTGAGGGAGTGATTGATAGATGCTCATATGTTCGCATTGGAGCCAGTAAAGTGCCCCTCTCGGTGTCGGTCAAAGAGAAGATTTTGTCTGTTGTCAAAGAATGGGGTACTGGGAGGGACACACTTCGTTGCTTGGCACTGGCTACTCTTGATAATCCAGTCAGAAAAGAAGACATGAACTTGGAAGAGTCATCAAATTTCATTAATTATGAAGTTAGTATTGGCATCAGAAAGGACTTTAATGTGTGGCTGTAAACTTTGCGCTGGTAACTACAACTAAAAAGTAAATATTGTCCATTATGTTTAATGAAATGACAATTAATCATATCCAAGTTGCACATAGGAGAGAGCTATCATACAGTAAAGTCTCTCATCCATTCTTTTCAAGCATTCATTACTGTCTCTTCCAAACCTTCCTGAAAGAATTCCAACACCTTTATTTACAAATGCATTATACAATCTTTTGTAAATGATATTGTGCTATTTGTATCTTGTCAAAGAATCTACTGAGCTTTGATAATTAAATGGAACAGTTGGCGAGCCAGTGAGAGTCGATTGTCAGTGGTTATGGATTTGTACAGTTCTAGTATTTTATTATTCATGCATGAGATGTGGACATCACAAGCTGGCCCAGTATTTATTGTCCATCTCCAGTTGCTTTTAAATAACTTGCACCGTGAACCACTGCAGTCAATGTGCTTTCGGTACAATACTGTTAGGGAGGAAATTCCTAGATTTTGACCCAGCAAATCTAAAGGAACAGTGATATATTACCAAGTCAGAATGTTGAGTGGCTTGCAAGTAGTGGTTTTCCCAAATATCTGTAGCTTGTCCTTTGAGATGGTAGTGGGCATGGATTTGTAAGATGCTACCTAAAGATTTTTGAGTATCTGCCATGCATACTGCTACTATGGAGTATCGGTGGTGGAGGGAGTGGATGCTTGTGGATGTGGTGCCAACCAAGAGGCCTGCTTTGTCCTGGAAGGTGTCAAGCTTCCTAAGTTTTTTGTTGGAGCAAATGGGGTGTTCCATTACACTGCTGACTTGTGCCTTGTAGATAGATGGTCGGCAGGCTTTGGGAAATCAGAAGGTGATGATTTCCTGCAGTATTCCAAACCTTTGACCTGCACTTGCAGTTGCTATATCTCTATGGCTAGTCCTGTTCAATTTCTCAACAATGGCAACCCCTAGGATGTTGATAAGGACTCAGTAATGGTAACACAATCGAATTTCAAGGAACAATGGTTAAATTCTCTTGCTGGAGGTAGTTTTTGCCTGGTGTATGTAGCATGGATGTTACTATATATAGATTACAAGATATGATTTGGAGATGTAATGAACAGCTGTCCTATTTGCATTAAGTTGCTACCAAGTGTTTTTTGCTAAATGTCAACTTTAGCCTGGATACTGGTCTTTGAAACCACACTGGAAAAGTGCACAGCTCTTTAGTTTTCCTCTGCTTCATTCAATAATTGCGAAGTCCTGAAACATGATGCTTGCAGAAGACACATCCTCACAATTCTCCTCTATATTAGATATCCCAGCTGCATAACAGAAGGATCAAACCTTTAGGAGGCAGTGATCACAATATGTTTGAATTTACTCTTTAATTTGAGAGGGAGAAGATGGAATCAGAGGTAAGGCTATTATAACTGAATAAAGGCAACTACAGAGGTATGAGTGAGGAGCTGGATAGAATTTGACTGGGAGAGGAGTCTAGCAGAAAAGAAGTGGAATAACAATGGTAGGAATAATTCAGAAGACACGGCAGAGATTCACTTCTGAGGAAAAAGAAGCATAGTACAGGGAGGCTGAGGCAACCATGGCTGACTAGGGAAGTCAAGGATAGCATAAAAGCAAAAGACAAAGCATATAACGTGGTGAAGAGCAGTGGGAAACCAGAGGAATGGGGAGGTTACAGAGGGCAACAGAAAAATATAAGGAGGGAGAAGATTAAATAGAGGGTAAACTAGAGCAGTAATATAGAGCAAGTCTGTAAGAATTTTTTTAGATAAAGGGCAAAAGTGGACATCTGGGCCTCTGGAAAATCTCACTGGAGAGAATGAATGCGGAAGAAGGAAATGGCTAAGTAATTGAATTATTACTTAGCGTTAGTCTTCACAGTGGAAGACATAGTAATATCCCAAAAATTGGAGAGTGAGGGGGCAGAGCTAAGTATGGTGGCCACTACCAAGAAGAAGGTGCTAGGAAAGCTGAATGGCCTAAAGGTGGATAAATAAACTGGACCAGATGGACTACATCACAATTGTAAGAGAGATAGTTGAAGAGATAGTGGAGGCATTAATAGTGATCTTTCAGGAATCACTAGAGTCAGGGAGCATTATAGAGGACTGGAAAATTACGAATGTGACGGTACTGTTTAAAAAGGGAGTAGGGCAAAAAACAAAATGACAGACTGATTAGCCTAACCTCTGTCATGGGTAAGATCTGGAATCCATTGTGAAGGATAAGATTTGAATACTTGGAAATGTATGGTAAAATAGGGCAAAGTCAGCATGGTTTCCTCAAGGAGAGGTCATGCCTAACAAATCTGCTAGAATGCTTTAAGGGAAGTATCGAGCAGGTTATACTCAGCAGAGCCAATGGATATTATCTACCTGAACTTCAAGAAGGCCTTTGACAAGGTGCCACACAGGAGGCTACTGAGTAACATAAGGGCCCATGGTATCCGAGGCAAGCTGCTAGCATGGATAGAAGCTTGGCTGTCTAGCAGAGTGGGGATAAAATGTGGGGATGGCAGTGAGTGACCAGTGGTGTTCCACATGGCTGTGTTGGGACCACAGCTTTTCACTTCATACAATTAATGATCTAGATGAAGGAACCAGTGGCATTCTGGCTATATTTGTAGATGATACAAAGTTAGGTAGAGGGACAGGTAGTATTGAAGAGGCCAGGGAGGCTGCAGAAAGATTTTGATAAGCTATGAGAGTGGGCAAAAAATGTGGCATGTGGAGTACAATAAATCTTATCTTTCACAATGGATTCCAGGATCTTACCCATGACAGAGGTTAGGCTAATCAGTCTGTAATTTTCTGTCTTTTGCTTTACTCCCTTTTTAAACAGGATCGTCACGTTAGTAATTTTCCAGTCCTCTAGGACCCTCCCAGGAAGTTGAGATCATGCACTTTGGTAGGAAGACTAGAAGCATGGACTATTTTCTAAATGGGGAAAAAATTCAGAAGTTTGAAGTGCAAAGAGACTTGGGAGTTCTAGTCCAGGATTCTCTCAAGGTAAACTTGCAGGTTGAGTCAGTGGTTAGGAAGGCAATTGCAATGATGGCATTTATTTTGAGGACTTGAATATAAAAGATAGGATATACTTTTGAGGCGGCACGGTAGCACAGTGGTTAGCACTGCTGCCTCTCAGCGCCAGAGATCCGGGTTCATTTCCCGCCTCAGGCGACTGACTGACTGTGGAGTTTGCACACACTCCCCGTGTCTGCGTGGGTTTCCTCCGGGTGCTCCGGTTTCCTCCCACAGTCCAAAGATGTGCAGGTTAGGTGAATTGGCCATACTAAACTGCCTGTAGTGTTAGGTAAGGGGTAAATGTAGGGGTAGGGGTATGGGTGGGTTGCGCTTCGGCGGGTCGGTGTGGACTTGTTGGGCCGAAGGGCCTGTTTCCACACTGTAAGTAATCTAATCTAATCTAAACTGTCTGGTCAGACCAGATTTAGAATATTGTACGCAGTTTTGGGCCCCATATCTCAGGAAGGATGTACTGGTCATCGAGCACGTACTGAGGAGGTTCATGAGAATGGTCCTAGGAATGAAAAGCTTAACATGAGGGTATGGTTGAGGACTCTAGGTTTCTACTCAGTGGAGGTTAGAAGGATGAGGGGGGAATCTAATTGAAACCTACAGAATACTGAATGGCTTGGGAAGAGTAGATGTTGGGAAGATGATTCTATTGGTAGGAGAGACCAGGACCTGAGGGCATAGCCTTGGAGTGAAGGCAACAGAAATAAGGAGGAAATGGTGAATCTATGGAATACTTTGCCACAAGGAGGCCAAGTCATCAAGTATATTCAAGACAGAGATAAATAGGCCCTTGGAAATGAAGGGTTACAGAGTAAGTGGGAGAATTGGGTTGAAACTTATCATGAGTGAATGGCAGACAATACTGTATGGGCTGAATGGTCTAATTTCTGCTCCTATGTCTTATGGATCCTTTGTCCCCCTGTGAGGGTTTTAGTACCAAACTTTGATGGATTTGTAGCAAAAGGGAATTGATGTGTGAGGAAAGGACTCTAGATGTCTGAAGAGGACATTTGACTTTGCAGTTGATAGGTCCTTGGGATTTGGGTGTTTAGAATATCCAGGTGGTATGTGACAAACTATTTTAAAATTAGTCATCTATTACTTTGGAAAAATTTTGAATTTATAGCTTTGAGATTCAGATGACTTCATAGAGATGTGCCAGGTGATAGATAATTGGAACTGGGTATGCCTTTTCAAGCTAACAGATCTGTAATTCAGGATGCTGCCGTTGATTGATTGAATTGGTCATTAAACTCCCATCATCTGGGGTTAGGATTCTTCTCATTTGGCTCCAGAAAACAGCAAGCAATAAGTTCAAACATTGTCTGAATTGTTTGATCTATTTTACAATAACACAAGCAAGAACCCTTTTCAAACTAGTTTGTGGTTGAATATACTCACCCCAACTTGCACTCTTCATATGTCCACCATCATCCCCCTCAAACATGCTTCACTTTGCCATTGTGATGTTAGTTTTTAAGTAGTCTCTGCATCTACACAATTATTGGAATGTTAGTAGTGCCATGGTCTGGTAAACTGTCTGGCTTTGTTTACTTTGATTACAGGATTACTGCTCGCATTGGGTGTACCAAACCCACCTGTCCTCGAGACCAAATGGGATCTTGGTTAATGGGTGTAATCCTATTGGTGTAGAGTGTGTAGTCCATATTGAAAAACTAGGATCTCTACTTATGTTTTCTTCCCTTGGTTTGAGTGTGGTATTGAGTTGAATTCATTTCAAAGATGTCAGAGGTATTTGAGGAAAATGCCAAGTGATATGTCATAGTTTACTGCATGAAAATTGTATCTGCTAGTCACACTAAAATTATTCCAGCGAGACATATTAACTTTGCTGTTTTTTCCATTTTAAAAATGATTCGTCGAACTGATTTCACACATTTAACTTGTGTCTAATAGGCTCATTAGCCACTAATAAATGGATGGAGTTGACTTAATGAGATTACTCCGCATCAATTGTAGAATGATCGCAGCACACAAGCACACTTGGTCTGTTATGTTTGTGATCACTCTGCAAGAGTTACTCGGTCCCCCACTCACCCAAATTTTGACCATCAGAGTTTTTTTTTACTTTTTTCTTGGTCTGTATTATGTTAACTGATCTTAGCAAATACAGTTATCGAAGTAGGGAAAGTAAATATTGGCCTGTACCTGCTAAGGGAAAATTAATCCAGGGCTCCCAGTACTTACAACTGCAATTGAAACAAATGGTCAGACTCATCAGACCATATTCTTACTGCCAGTACATTCTGGTGTATAAGATTTAACGCATATTTACGAAAATTTTGCCTTTTGTTGAACATCATGCGACTGCTAATAAAGCAGAATGTTTTGGGGAAATGACAATGCTGTCATCCTTTCCAGGTTGGCCTGACATTTGTTGGCTGCGTTGGTATGCTTGATCCACCACGATCAGAGGTAGCTGCTTCAATCAAGATGTGCAAACATGCTGGTATTCGTGTAATCATGATCACTGGTGATAACAAGGGCACCGCTGTAGCCATTTGCCGTCGTATTGGTATCTTTTCAGAACGGGAAGATGTCACTAAAAAAGCTTTTACTGGCCGTGAGTTTGATGAACTTCCCCCAGCAGAACAACGTGACGCTTGTTTGACTGCCCGCTGCTTTGCTCGTGTTGAACCATCTCACAAGTCTAAGATTGTGGAATTCTTGCAAGCTTTTGATGAAATCACAGCTATGGTAGGAACACTAGTTTTTGAAGTCTTTTTTTCTCCAATTATTCTTGTCTTGAGTAATTATGATTTGTACTTTTTATAAACCACTTTGTGGCTCAGTTATTTCTGAAATTGGCTAACGTTAGCTTAAATAGAAAGCTGCTTAAAGGAAGCTGATTTGAAAAGCAAAAGATTTATTACAAACTAGTTTCCTGGACCTTTCGCAACTGATGTTTTTCACATTAAACTGCATGTTCTTGACATTTTACCATACAAACAAATAGCTGTTCCTCCGAGTCTTAATTATGCCTTGCTGGATATTTACGTGAAAACTGTGTCCCTTTGAACACATAAGCAGCCTTTCATCAAGAATATGTATGTTGTATACTTGTTTAATGTATAAGGTGTGATTGCTGCTTCAGATTCACAAGCAAAGTTATGTGAAATCATCAGTTTGTGGGCTTCCTGATTTTTCAGCTAGTTTTTCAGTGACTTCACTGAAGATCCTCCATCAATTATGTTGAGCATATCACGGGTGCCAAAGTTGACCTAGGTGGCATGGGACGAGGGAGAGAAATTTGGTTAAACTTCCCACTCACTATCATTAAGCAGTGGTTCCTTCTGAAAGTTACCATTTTAACATTTAAAGATCGAGCTCAATTCTGAAGCCAACTTATTAAAATAACAACCAATCCAGATTTAACTCTCCAAACAAAAAAAAACTTTTTCAGGGTGTGTATTCACATGGGTGCCTAGCCACCTTTTGAGGCATTGTCCCAATAAGGGCTGAACATTCTCAGGTGAATGTTAGTATACAGTAACTTAGGTGGGGGAGTTTTTAGGACCTCTTCACAGCATTTCCCTTATAGGAAAGTAGCAATATGAAACACAATGTTAAAGCGTATCAATTATCTCCTATTCCAGGATTACTTGTGCAGCACAAATGACTACTTTGGAAACTTTTTTTCAATTTTTTAAAACGCTTTTGTCATTGGAGGGTTGTATTAGTTGTAAATGTTGCAACCAGATGGTTAGATTGTGATTAAAATATCATGTTACTGATAAAAAGCTGCCACCAAAATGAATGTACATGAAACTTTGTAGTTACTGAGCAAAATATTGTACCAAATGCTGAAGGTTGTAACACATCGCTGCACTGGCTTTCTAGAACATGAATTTGGGACAGTGTTTGCAAATAACTCCTTGGATGACGAACTATGAAAGGGGAGAGAATGCTTGAGCACAAGTTTGACATATTCACTTCTGCACTTGTCTTTTCCTCATTTGTTTGAAAGTTTTAATTAAAATGAAGAATCCAATGCCCATACTTTCTGGTTTGTTGAATGAGTACACCTCCCTGTGATTGGCAATTTACCCTGCTTGAAAACATATTGGTGCGAGAAGCATAGCAATCCTTTTGATTTCCTGTCAAGTAGAAATCAGCTCCACAAAGATCAGTCTGTTTGTGGGCACCTTCCTTTATGATTGATGGAGAGTGCCATCCCTTCACCACTAAAATCTGGGCCATTATAGAGTGTTCTTTGTAGTGTGTTTCTAGTTTGGAATATCCTCGTCCTATTGTTTAGGTATATCAGGTATTAATTCAATGCATTGAAAACAAAACATGCTGGAGATCGCAGTGGGCCAGGCAGCATCCATGGAGAAAAAGCAAGCTAACACTGAGTCTAGATGAGTCATTTAGACTGAACATTAGCTTGCTTTCTCTCCATGGATGCTGTCTGACCCCTGATCTTCAGCATTTGTTTTGTTTTCCGTACAGATTCCAGCATCTGCAATAATTTGTTCCTACATTAATGCAGTTTGAATCCTTTTTAAATGTTGGTATTCTAGATTTATTTTTAATTCTATCCCCTTCTTGGTCAAATTACTAGTTTGCTTACCAACTTTATATACTGTGCCACTTGTTTTAAGTTGCCTTCTTTACCCTCTGTATCAAATTCCAATTATTTTTAGATGTCTTAACTAATATGTAATTGTGGCTCAGTTGGTAGAACTCTCAATTAAGTCAGAATCTTCAGTTCAGATCCTACTCCAGGACTTGAGCCCAAAAATCTAGGCTGTCATTTCAGTGCATTACTGAGAGGTATCGCTGTTCTGGGTGTGATGTTAAAATGAGGGTGTTGCCTTCTCTTTTGGGTGGATGTAAAAGATTTCATACCACTATTACAAAAGAGCAGGGCCATTATCCCCAGTGTCTTTTAATAAACAATGATAAAATGTCTCATCTGGCCATATCATGTGCCAATTTGTGGGATTATATTGTGAGCAAATTGATTGACATATTTCCAGAATTGGCTGAAAAGTGCTATGTCAATGCAAATCTATCTTTTTGGTCACTCTACTTCATTATATGCACTAAAGAAATATCTACCCTTTGAGACACACAATAACTACTAATTGATCACCTGTCAGCCACAAGGACTGCAGCAGTTCAAGGAAGTAGCCCACCATCACCTAGAGGGCAATTTGGAATTGCTAATAAATGCTGGCCTCTCCAATGGCACCCATGTCCCATGAATTTAAAACTAAAATTAACATCTGGACAAGAATCCACTTGCAGTTGGTCGACTGCTGACTTGTACTAGTTAAAAAGATGTTGTGAAACTAAGTTTAAAATTTTCTTTAAAATTAAGATCTATTACACAGTACAGAATCCTTTACTCAAATTACTTTTAACTGTCACAAAACAGTCTCTAACCAAACAAATGAAAGCTATATATTTCTGTCCCTTGTTTGCTCAGATATTTTGCCCTTTTTTTGAGTATTTGATGTTCTTAGTCCCTATTCGAAACTGCCTTTAAATAGTCATTCATACTTGTGGTTTTTATGGTGAATGTTTTAATTTTAAAAATAAAATCCTGATTTTTTTTTTTCATATTCCAGTGTGGCATTCACCTGTTCCTTTTCCCCCTCATTAGACTGGTGATGGTGTGAATGATGCTCCTGCTCTGAAGAAGGCAGAGATTGGAATTGCCATGGGATCTGGTACAGCTGTCGCAAAATCTGCCTCTGAAATGGTACTAGCTGATGACAACTTCTCCACAATTGTAGCAGCAGTGGAGGAAGGCCGTGCTATCTACAACAATATGAAACAATTTATTCGCTACCTCATCTCTTCAAATGTTGGCGAAGTAGTCTGGTAAATAAGCATACATTCGTTCCCAGTTCTGATGAGTCATTGATCATAGAATTTTAGAATTTTATAGTACAGAAGGAGGCCATCCAGCCCTTCATGGCTGTACTGGTCCCTGAAAGAAATCCCCAGCTCATCCCACACTCCAGCTCTGTCTCTGTGGCCCTCTAAATTCAACACACTTCAAATGTATTTCCAGCTGTATATTTTTTTTAAAAACACACATGGAATCCGTCTCCACCACTCTCTCAGGCAACATGTTCTAAATTGTAGTAATTGAGTAAAGATGGTTTTCCTCATCTGACATTTTGGCTCCCTTCTGACTATCTTGAAATTAGATTAGATTACTTAATGTGGAAACAGGCCCTGCGGCCCAACAAGTCCACACCGACTCGCCGAAGCGCAACCCACCCAGACCCATTCCCCTACATTTACCCCTGCACCTAACACTACGGGCAATTTAGCATGGCCAATTCACCTAACCTGCACATCTTTGGACTGTGGGAGGAAACCGGAGCACCCGGAGGAAACCCACGCAGACACGGGGAGAATGTGCAAACTCCACACAGTCAGTTGCCTGAGGCGGGAATTGAATCCGGGTCTCTGGCGCTGTGAGGCAACAGTGCTAACCACTGTGCCACCGTGCCGCCCATTAATACTGAAGTACCACCCAGCAGGAGCAGAATATTCTTTACCCTGACAAAACTGTTCATAATTTGAACACCTCAGTAAGGTCACTTCTTGGTCATCTCTGCTCCAAGAGATTAAACCCAATTTCTCTAATCTTGCTTTGTATCTAAAATCTTTCAGTCCTGCTGTCATTCTAGTAAATCTCCTTTGCACTTCCTCAAAGAAGGTACCCAGATTTAAATATAATATTCCAAATGTGATCTGACCAATGATTTAGAAAGGTGTGGTATCACTTCCTTGCTTTTATACTCTATACCTCTATTTATAAATCCAAGGATCCTAAAGGCTGCTTAACTGTTTCAACACACTTGGTCATCTTCAAAGAACTATGCACTTGAACTCTCAGGTCGCTCTGCTCTTGTACTCCCTTCACAGTTGTACCACTTGAGCCTATATTATGCTTCCATGTTTCTTCTACCAAAATGCATTACCCCTCATTTCTCTGCATTGGAATTCATCTGCCATGTTTTGGCCAACTTGAGTGTCTCTCTGAAGTCGCTTAGCATCATCCTTACAATTTACTGTTCTCCCTAGCTTAATATCATTTTGCAAATTTGGAGATTTTGCCCTCCACAGCTATCTCCCAAACTGTCTAGATAAATCAACAAAAATAGGGCTCTCCACACTGATCTCTGGAGAACACCACTTTCAACTAGTCTCCAATCTGAGAAATGCCCATCTGTACCTACCCTGTTTCCTATCTTTTAACCAGCTTTCAATCCATGCTGCCAAGAACCCATCATTTCCCAAAATTTCTAATTTGTTAACCAACTTGCCTTCTAGCACTGTTTCAAACATTTTCTAGATTTCTGCAAATCCAAATATACAATATCCATAGCATTGCCCTCATCCACTGCCAGTGTCACTTTGTCAAAAGAATGGGGAAAAAACAGTGAGAAACAAGTAATTCAGCCAATTTATATGGGTCTTTAGAAAATAATGTTTGTGCAGTGTCTTGAATATTATTAGTATTTTGAAATCACCTTATTCATTTCCACTGAAGTCTCCAAGCTAATCATTTCAATTAGTCGGGATGAACTTAACTAGTTGTCATCTAGGATACTAGATTGAGAAGAGGGCCCAAGATGTCATTAACCAACGTCACTAAGCTGAATTCTCATCATATCATTCATCTTCTTTCTTATTATTATGCTGTTGCTGTATTAGTCATATTTCTATAATCAGTTCCATGCATTCATCAGTTACATGAATTCAACAATAGAGTGCAAGTCTGTAAAATGTTGTACTGAGGTTGGGTATTGCACTAGTTAGACCACACTTATAACTGTTGTTTTCATTACTAGGATTAAAAAGAACTTGGAGTGAGAAATTTACATTTAACAGCAATGTTTAAGAAAGAGCTTTAGTGTCTGCATATTTTTCAATTTTCAATGATGTAAACTCAAGACCTTCCTTGAGTCATCCTGGTGAGGCAAGATGTACATTTAAAACTCCCCTCTGGAAAAAAATTCAGATGGTGTATTATTTCAAATGTGGACTGAGCAAAATAATGTTCACTGAAAAGAATCACAGGTGTTAGAAAGATAGTTGGAATGGTAGACTTAGAAATTTGGAACACGTGTCATTAGCTGGAACTTAAATTGCTTTCAATCTTTCACCTAGATTTATTTTTGTTTATTCAGCCCAGATCCTCTTCTGCCATTTTCTCAGTAATCAAGCACTCTGTTAGATTTTATAATTTTAAATTTAAACATATAAGCCTTTACACCTCACCTGGTTATTGTTGATACTTGCATTCCTTTTGGATGACTTTTAGTGCCGCCTTCCAAGACCCAGTCATTTTTGTCTGTGAGCTTTGAAGTACTTTACTATGTGACTGTGGGAAGTATCACTCCCAAGCTGTTCCTTACTTATATCCAAATATATTCTCATCAAAAGCAGACATGCGAAAGAGGCCAAGAATGGAGCCTTACTTGACTTATCTGATTCTACCACTCTCCATCAGAATAACATTACAACATTACAATTAATTAGAGCAATCAGTTAATTTGACCTGTACCCAGCTGCAAACTGGGGGCCACTAGGCCTGGCTGTGATTTTTGGTTAAATTTAATAGGTCATTCGGGAAGCATTATTTCACACATCGTTGTGTTGAACTACATCTGCCAATGATTGTGTAAGGGATCTAAATTTTTCTCAATCCAATTGCATTATTCATCATTATTTTTCAGCTTATGCTTTTAGTTAATGAGTCTTGCTTTTAATATATTAATTCCAGTCCTCTCTGATTAAAACTGAGATTAAAATTCGTAGCTTTGAAGTTTAAAAGTGTCTTCATAAATATGCCTAGAAGTTTTTGACCATCTGTATATTACACAACAGTAGCATATTATTCCCATTTCACCTTTTTGAACAAATATTGCATACATACTGAATTGCTACACAGTTAAAAATCTCTCAATACCAGGTTATAGTCCAACAGGTTTAATTGGAAGCACTAACTTTCAGAGAGCTGCTCCAGGTGGTTGTGGAGTATAAGATTGTAAGACACACAATTTATAGCAAAAGTTTACAGTGTGATGTATTTGAAATCATACTCACATTCTCAAGTGAGAATGTAACTTTTAAGAGTTTTTCAATTTATATATGAAAGAACTGAAACCAACATGGTCATTCTAACAGATGAGAGACTAACAAACAATCCAGGTCTTTTTCAATATATAATTTCAGTTACATCACACTGAAATCTTTTGCTATAAATGCTGTGTCTTACAATCTTATACTCCACAACCACCTGATGAAGGAGCGGTGCTCCGTAAGCTAGTGTTTCCAATTAAACCTGTTGGACTACAACCTGGTGTTGTGATTTTTAACTTTGTACACCCCAGTCCAACACCAGCATCTCCAAATCATGGCTACAGATAGTGAAATTCTTTACCATTCTGAATCCTTACTTTGACCCATCTGCTGCAGAAACGCTCATCCTTGTATTTCTACTTCTAGCCTTTGAATATTCGAGCTGTCTCCTGTATTCCCCTTGCCAAATCTTTCACTTTTTTAAAAATTGGAGCTCATCCAAAATTCTATTATCTATATTACTAACTCTCGCACTAAGTTCAGCTCACCTATTGTCCCTTGTGATCACTGATCTGAAGTGCCTCTCAGTTTGCCAACACCTTCAATTTAAAGTCAGCATGCTTGTGTTCAAATCTCTTTATGGCTTTTCAATTCTCTTTCTCTCCCAACTTTTAAAGAAGCTCTTATGTTATGAGCACACTGGCTTTTTGAGCATCCCCCACCATTGGCTCTTGTCTTTTTTGTTTCAGTTTTAGATTTACCTCTGTTGATCCACATGACCCTTATATTTTGATCTAACTGTTTTTCCATTTTGAGTATATCCACTTTGAATTCTCATCTCCTTTAAGAATTTGCTGAGTAACCAATTTGTTTGCCTTTTCCACCCAATAAATTTGAACTGTATTCTTTTTGGCTCTTTCTGCTCTAGTGCTCTTTCGTTGTTTGGTTTCACTTTAAACTAATCATGTTAATGGCATTGTTTCCAAACTATTCTACCTACTCTTATTACTTTCTGCATTTCATTTCCCATAAGTAAATCAGATAGTGTTTCTTCTTTGTGCTAATGTGGTAGTTTAGGGTGAATTGGTTGAATTCTGAGGAGACGCTTCGACTGCTTACAATACCTTTTCACATTTCGTTCTATATTTGAAGTCAAATGTGTTGTCATTTTTTTTGTTTTGTAAATCTCATCTGATTTTCCTGTCTCCTCTACATTTGCACTCCAAGAAATTGTCACTCTTTATTGTTCCTCTGCTCCATTTCGTTGAAGAGCTACAACTCCAGTGCATTCCACTGTTCTAGTGCAGTTCCTCATTTTGCCAAATAATGATTTGAAGACAAACTTACATAATGCTGATTGTTTTGCTTGGCTGGATTCCAAATTGCAGCATCAGAAATGGAAAGGGACTTAAATATTAGCGATTTTTGAGCAGATTTGTCACTCGGGTTGATATATGTTAGCTCGAAGATTTGTTTTCAGACGTTGCTGCCATACAAGGTTACATCAGTGAATGTCTCCAGTGAAGTGCTGGTGGTATGACCCCCTCTGTATTTTGGCTACTTAAGGTGGTTGATGTCATTTCTTTTTTTTCAAGGGAAGGTAGATAGGGTCTATATTAATGTTTATTGATGGAGTTCTGGTTAGAATGCCATGCCTCTAAGAATTCTCGTTCAAGTCTTTGTTTTGCCTGTCCTAAGATGTGTATTATCCCAAAGTGGTGTCCTCCTTTGTCTGTACATATAGAAACTAGTGACAGTGGGTTGTGTCTTTTGGTGGCCAGTTGGTGTTCATGTATCCTGGAGGCATGTTTCCTGCTAGTTTGTCTGATGTGTGTTTTTTTTTAACAATTCTTGCATGGTAGCTTGTAAATAACAGCATTAGTTTTGCTGGTAGTACCTAATGGATCCTTTAGGTTCATTAGACGTTGTTTGAGTAGTCTGGAAGTCATTTCTAATATGTCTTTGTAAGGTAACCTGACTATAGTTTTTGGTTGCATTTGTAAGGTAACCTGACTATAGTTTTTGGTTGCATTGTGTCTGCTTGTTTTGGCTTGTTTCTGAGGAATCAATGGTTTGTGTTTATTGAAAACGTTGTATAGATATTTTTCTTCTTTTTGATTGTTCTTGGGTGCTGCAATGTGATGTAGCTCGTTGAAATAATGTCTTGATGCAGCTCAGTTTGTGGGTGTTGGGGTGATTGCTTCTGAAGTTAAGTATTTGGTCTGTTGTTTTTCTGTAGATGTTAGATGCTGGTTTGAAGCTGTCTGTTAACTATATGTTCAACTGTCACGTTTAGGAATGGGAGTCATTTTCCTCCTCTTGTGAATTTTATGCCCATCAGGATATTGTTGACGTTGTAGGTTTCCTCTAATTTGTCCCATTTTGTGAGGAGACGTATAGCTTCCGCTATATTACTATGTGATCACCAATATCAGGGCTCATAGCAGAAGCAATAATGCAGAGACTTGAACAAGCTGCCCTCCCATTTATCCAACCAGCTACGTAAATGACACCTTTGCTATCCCAAAATGGAACAAATTAGAGGAAACACACAGCAATGAAATCCTGATAGGCATAAAATTCACAAGAGGAGGAGAATGGCAACAGACCCCCATTCCGAGACATGACAGTTTGAATGTACAGTTAAGAAAGCTTCAAACCAGCATCTATAGAAAAACAGCAAAAATAGACCAACTACTTAAGAAGCAATCGTTCCAACATCCACAAACCGAGGTGCATCAAGACATTATTTCAACAAGCTACATCACACTGCAGCACCGGAGAACTACAAAAAACAGAAGAAAAGTATCTATACAACGTTTTCAAGAAAAATGGGTACCCAATAAGCACACACTGATTCCTCAAACAAGCCCAAACAAGCAGACACAACATAACCAAAAACTGCATCCACATTACCTTACATCAAAGACATATCAGAAATGACTTCCAGACTAATCAGACCCCTTGGCATCATGGTTAGCCCTCAAACCTATCGACATACTTAAATAGCAACTGATGAACCTAAAGAATTCATTAGATACTACCAGCAAAACTAACGTTATTTACAAGATACATGCAAGAACTTTTTTTTTAAAAAAAGTCACATCTGAAAAACTTAGCAGGAAACTTGCCACCAGGACACGTGAACACCAACTGGCCGCTAAAAGACATGACCATCACTAGACACAAACAAAAGAAACTATCACTAGTTTCTATACATACAGACAAAGAAGGACACCATTTTGACTGGGGCAACACACATCCGAGGACAGGTGAAAAAAAGACATGCACGAGAATTCATTAGAGGCATGGCATTCCAACCAGAACTCCATCAATGTAGAGCCTATCTATCTTCCCGCGGAGAAAAAACAGAAATGACGTTAAGAAACCAGGATCTATAAATAGTGGTGGGGCGTACCACCCGCACTTCACCAGAGACTCACTGATCATGATACCGAGTATGGTGATGAAACATATGACAACAAACTTGCAAGCTCGGTGAGCTAATTTAATTACTTAAATATTGTATTCATCTTTTTGAAAGTCATTACAAACAGGATAAAAATCCATTTAAATTGCAGTTATTCTGCTGAGCTATTCTGTCACACAGAAGTGTGAATCTTTCAAGCAGCCATATTTCCTTCGGGAATGTATCTTTTGCCTGAATTGAGAGCAGGAATGTTGCATGTAGTATATGTAGCACTAATAGAAAATATAACTGTTTCTTTTTCCTCCAACCTCCCTCAGCATTTTCCTGACAGCAGCTTTAGGCTTCCCTGAGGCTTTGATACCTGTGCAGCTCCTGTGGGTGAATTTGGTGACAGATGGATTGCCTGCCACAGCACTAGGTTTTAATCCGCCTGATCTGGACATAATGGACAAACCACCTCGCAGTCCTAAGGAACCCTTGATCAGTGGCTGGCTCTTCTTCCGCTATATGGCTATTGGATGTGAGTATACATTAGAGTTGGCAAAGCTTTGCCATTAACCAGTATGGACTTTCAGGATTCTTCAGCCATCTTTGGATTTAATTGTGACCGTGGCCTGTATTGATGGGCATTCCTTACCTTACTATAAACTTAAACAACTTAGTGTGAGAAGTCTCGAGTGCTATTTTACTTTTTAAAAAGAAAATGCATTTTTTTATGCATTTGAAGCTCATCATTTGGTTAGGTTCTAGTCTTTCACTTGATTTCTAATTTTTAAAAAATATCTTTTAAATCTGTCTAGTTATGAACAGAATATAATAGTCACTGTCTTCTGCAGTAGGGATGATGTCTGGGAAATTATTTTTAGACTTGTCACTTGACATATGCTTTAATTGCCACATTTCTTCAGTGACTTCAGGGGAATTAGTAGATTAATTCAGTGCAGGTTCCCTGGCAATGTGAAAAGAACACCCTGCATATTTTTGTTCATGTGTTCAAGTAACTAATGTGATTTTGTCAGTTTTGGATGACTGAGCAACTCTGGCTGCACATAATCAGACCTGTTTATCTCTCCGTGTGCATTTAGCAACCAAGTAACTTTTAATGTGACAATTACCCTTAATCAAAGGGATGGATTCTGGATATCATAATGTAAGCAGGCTATCATCACTGAATTGTTAAGTACAGAAGGTCATTCAGCCCATGTCTACAAGTAACTCTCTAAGCAATCACTTGTGCCATTTTCCAGTTTTCTCCTCATAATTCTGCAGATGTTTTCTTTCCAATAAAATATATCTCTGACCTCACTGCCTTCCCTAAGCTATTTACTGGACCATAGCTTAAGCTTCAATCTTGTATCCCTAAAGGAATAAAAATAATTTATTGTTTGATCCATTTTCAGGTTATGTAGGAGCTGCTACGGTTGGTGCTGCTGCTTGGTGGTTCATAGCTGCTGAAGATGGACCCAGAGTAACTTATTACCAGCTGGTAATATTTCATTCAGTTATATTTTTAACATGAAAGCATTTCTTTGTACTCCATTCTGAAAGGCTAACATTGCAAATCACACATTTATCCTTTGATGATTAAAATGCAAATGTAATGTTGGGCAATCAAGTGAAACTGATTTGTGCAGAGCTGTCTTGCAACTATGTCAATTACTTGATTTTATGTGTGAAGTTTAGTGATCTAAATCCAAACCAGGTAATGGTTTCTCCTATGAAATACATCTTGAGATTTTAAGATTCCGTTCCTCCTTTGTTACTGAAGTTGGTGAATCCTTAGTATCTGTCCTGATAACTAGCCAATACCTCACCTAAGTAGCCCATTAGCTTGTAAATGGTGACCTCCTTGCAGCTGTGGAGCATATCAAAGTTGAATTTCATTTTTATCACTGTCCTGTTTCCATTCTTCTGGGCTAATCACAAGGTAACAATTGGATGCCTGATTTTTCTGCTTCAAGCCTTGGGAGATGAGATCAATATGCCTATGGTTGCATTCAACTACCTCTAGCTGTGCGTCCAGATTAAATCTGGAACTTTTACCTCTTTTTGGAAAAGTACTGCATGGCACCATGCATTCACCCACTGAACAGTTATAAAACTCTTTAAAATCTTATGTTTATAATTAATGTCTGTATATTTTGTCTGTTTCTACAGAGCCATTTCTTACAATGTAATCCAGAAAACCCAGATTTTGAAGATGTTGACTGCGAAGTATTTGAATCGCCTTATCCAATGACTATGGCACTCTCTGTCCTGGTGACCATCGAGATGTGTAATGCTCTTAACAGGTTAGAAACACTAGCCTTGAAATGTTAGGCTTTCTACTTGTAATTACTACTGTGTGAACAGAAATATTCGCTAATAATTCAAGTGTATACATGTTGTACGGAGGCATATGTTTGAGCAATGGATTTGTAGATCATGCTGTAGGTGCTCATTGTTGCCCAATGCTTATTCATAAAGTTAAAATGATAATAATTATCATGAATGTGCATACAAATACACAAATTAGGAGCAGGAGTAGATCATTTGGTCCTTCGAGCCTGCTCCGCTATTCATCAAGAACATGACTAATTCTACATTCCCATTTAGCCCAAAAGATCCCTCCCTCCACTTATTTTTGAGGGTGTACCTTATTTTTAGTAAATTTGTATGGGATATGGCACTCTAAAGTGTCAATGTTTGAATGCACACGCTATTATTATGACTTGTGATGAACATACTCTACCCAATTTTTATATGGAAATCAATTCACATACTAAATGTTTAAAGTAGTCATCTAATTGCCTAGTCCATGCCAGCTTGGAGTAGAAATAATGTCCTCTTCAATTTCATTTACAATGTAATACTTTAAAGGGTTACTGTTGAAGCTTGTAAATTTTCTTTTTTGTGAGGTGGGTGTACATGATTTATCATAATTATAGCAATAAGTGCTAATTCATCCTCACTACAATTATCCACTGTTGTAGCTTTACATTTATTTCCAAAGGTCAATGGCAGCGTCATTCTGTTTGTTTCTGCAAACATTTGATAGCAAAACCGGAAAGATGAGTCAATTTTTGCATTTCTTGTGCACTTCCAGCAACTAGCACCCGAATGACACTGACAAAAATCTTCAGATATGTAGAGATCTTTGCAACAGACTAAGGAAGAAGTTAGTCTGTTAATCAGAAGATGATACATTCACCCTAAAACAGCCTTCAGTTTTTTATGGCAGCTGAAACTTCATGCCTTCAGTGTTTAATTTCTATGGAAAAAAAAACAAGTCAGATTGCTGGAAATACTTAACAGGTCAGGCAATATATAAGAGAATTAGAAACTATGTTGACAAAAGTTAATCAACCAGAAATACTAATTGTGTCTTTCTGAAAATGCCTGATCAGCTGAGTGTTTCCAACATTTTCAATTTTGCTTCAGATTTCCAAAATCTGCATTATTTTGCTTTTTTTTCATGGATTTGTTTCACTTGGGGTTAATGTGATCAAAATGAGAGAATTGCTTTTAGTACCAACTTGTTTACTTTTATCTTTCAGTTTATCAGAGAACCAGTCATTGTTGAAAATGCCACCTTGGGAAAATGTCTGGTTATTGGGTTCAATTTGCCTGTCAATGTCTCTTCACTTCCTCATCTTATACGTGGAACCACTACCGGTCAGTCACATTACCTGCTTTGTCCTATATTCTAGGATGTTTTCATTTCACTGTAGAATGCATCTGACCATTTTTAAGTCCATGATGTTCTGGAATTCTGTGATTAATTCTACTGACCACTATTTCCTAAATTAGATTACAATATCTTTATTCAAGCTATTTTACGTAAGGCTGGATTGATTTACTGAGGGCATTTTCCCCACAACCCAGCAAGAATATTCTCCCCACCATAACTGGCTAGCAGTCTATTGGGTTAAATTTACTATGCTAATATATTTGAATGCTGGCATCTCCCACCACCTTTTCAATTAGCAAGGCAGTGATATGCGGTCCTTAATTAGGCATCGGTTTCCCATTTATGGACCCCTCAAAGAGATGCTTCAGGTTTCCCACTTCTCCAGATTATGATGGAGGCATGCAGGCAGTGAGTATGACACCCTAATTTGTGATGTGGAGGTCCCAGTGTTGGACTAGGGTGGGCAAGGTCAGAAATCACATGACATCTGGTTAGTCCAACAGGTTGCTTTGGAATTGCAAGCTTTTGGAGTGCTGCCCCCTTTGTTAGGTGAAGTAACTTGTGGGCCTCCCTGCCCATGGGGAAAACACAAAATTTAGTCCGTAAAACCTTTGCTGTACATGTCATGAAAATAATCACTTTAATTGCCAGTATTAACTTGCCATCCTTCTCTAAATGCTACAGTGTTTCTCTTCCTGTTTATTCAGTTCCCATCTAATATGGGATAACTTGGCTACAATATCCAGCAAGAAAATAATAATTTTACTTTTTCTCTTGAATGTATTCATGTTTGTTGTAAACTTTTCCCCACTTGTTACTTCTTCCTGATAAGGGAAAATTTTCTTTTATTTCTAGTCATCTCGAGCCCTTTGACATTTTTGAGCACTTGTATTTAATTATGATCCCTTTCTATAATCTTGCCAAGTTCTAGATAAATACATTACTAGTTCAGAGCCATTTGTAAGAAATATATTGTGCATTCCTTGGAATCAACATTTTCTCTGATTTTGATAATCTCTCAAATTTAGTGTGACCCTTGTCTTTGATTCACATTCTGATACATGATACATAAGACATAAATCACATCTGTGTTTTTAATTAGTTTTTTTCCTTACTTGCAGTCACTTTGTTTTAATGTAAATGTTGAGGCAATATTGATCAGTCATTAGCTGGCTCATTTAACTTGATTAGTTCGTTACTCCAGTTCCAACCAAGTCTCTTCCAGGCACAAGTCTGCATGATGCTCAAGCTTTGACAATATTTTGTACTATGTCCTTTGCTTCAAAGTTACATGAACTACGGGATATAAATATTTTCCTCTCATCATATGGAGAACATGGTAGTTCTTTATATGAAAATCTTCAATCTCCGATTCTGTTCTTCTGTCTCCTAGTTTAATTTTCTCAGTTCCTCCAGAAGCAGTGTTGTAACCTCTGTCACAGTAACCAGTTGTTAAACATTTAATGTTGTGATAACCCTGTGTGGAGAAATAAAAACTTCATTCTTCTTAAATTACATTTTTTTTTTGGGTCAACCAGTATAAGGCATGTTTTATTATTTATCCCCTTGCTCTCTACCATAATACTTTATTGATCTGAATTCAATTTCTCCTCAAAAATAATTTCATGTCGCCATGTAGAAGTGTCCCAGTTATTCAAGCTGTTGTCCATGGCAATTAACTTCTCCTTTCATTTAGTTTTAGGAATTTGAGAAGACGAAGTGTGAAAATCCTGTGTTATCAGGATTGTATTAATAGGTGTGACTTTAAAAATAAAAATAAGCTAATAAAATGGATTCATTTGGGTCTATCTTGTAATTTTGTTTTCCTGCATAACTAGAGTTGCTGAAAGAGAAAGTTGATTTTTGTTTTGAAATTGATTCATTCTGTAAGTCACTTAAAAACAAAATGTCTCCATTGTGACTAAAACAGATTTTATTTTTTTTCTCTTTGCAGCTCATCTTCCAAATTACACCTTTGGATGTAACACAGTGGCTGATGGTGCTGAAAATCTCTCTACCGGTCATTCTGCTGGATGAGACACTCAAATTTATTGCTCGTAACTACCTTGAAGCGGGTAAAGAGTATACTCTGCCTAGTGACAAACTGTGTGGTTTCTCAGCATGTACAGAGGGGATTTCCTGGCCTTTTGTGCTCATTTCTGTACCCCTGGTTTTCTGGCTTTACAGTACAGACACTAATTTTGCTGAAATGTTCTGGTCTTGACTGAAATAGAGCTGTCGTTGGCATAGTGAAGACATGGCATTTGATTAACTTCAACCAAAATTTTTATCATTTAAACACATGATTCCAAGAGTCTGTTTCTGCTGAATTTCATATGAACCCATATATGGATGAAGTTAATATTTTTTTTTCCTGAACTCCAGAAAGAAACAGGATTGATTTTTACACAATTAAAAAAACTTTTAAAAAAAAAAGCTGTGCATTGGTGTGTACAGAGATTAATACTATTTTCTGCAAAATTTTGTTTTTGTAGATGAAAAGGCATGTATAGATATGTTCTGCTTACTAATTTGTTCATCTTTTTGTGTATAAATTGAGAACTAATGAGTTGACGGATGTATTTTTTTTGGGCTAAAAATGGAATACTAGAGAATGTTAAATTCTTTGGAAATTTGAGGAAAAAAATGCACGGTGTGTCACTGCATGGCGACTTTCATTGGGGTCTATTTTAGACTTTATTTTGTTCCTTCTGTAAATGGTTTTTAGTTCAGGACTCCATTATTTTCTGCACTCAGCAGAGTATTGCTACCTCAACTACCTTTTTACTTTTACTTCTTGTATTCATTCTGTGTTCTTAACTCTGTCATGTTTACAGTCCAACCTTGTTTGAGGTATGCTAATTACTGCCTGTGCAGAACACTCCACTTTCCTCAGTCCACACCCAGTATCGCTGTTTGTCCCCAATGAATTAAATGGTATTTATTTAAAATGCTGATTTGTATTTTGTTGTAACAGTCTTGATGGGATTCTTTTACTTATTTTGCCAGTTCCATCTTGGATGTTCTACATCAGGGTTAATTCACATGAGTCAATAAAATGTTTTAGACGAACAGAGAGGAAATTCTCAATGTCTCTCTTTTTACCAGGATGGCTCATGTAGATTCTTCAAATGCAATACAAAAAAAGCCCTGCAGTTTAAATTGTTTTTAGATCTTATTTGTTAGATTCTTTTAGTTGTCACACAAACTCAGCCAAGGTTTGAAGAACTATTTATTACTCACATGTATTTGAAAACACTTAAGTAGCTGAAAGCCAATTGTTACTTTTAGATGCTAATGCTGAGCACAAACATGCAACAAAGATATTTTAAAACTAGAAAATTTAAGGTGCAAGCTGTAAGTAGCACATTACCAAATACTCATTTGACATAATGTATAGAACTAAAAGTAAATTTTAACAAATTATCATACTAACTGTTTACAATTATAATAATCTAAATGTTGGGTAATAGTGTTCTAAAGCATGTTTTCTAAAGTGACATTTTAAGTGAGGTGATTTTTACATGTGTTAACAAACCTAACAATGGTGTTTTCTTCAATGCCTTCCAAAATTCATCATCTAAAGTGAGTATATTTACACTTTGTAATTGCCTAATTCCAGTTCTGGATGTTAGACACACATTGAGTTTAGTCCAGGATTCTGGTATGTTAGATCAACACGCATTTTTGTGGATCTGTCAAAACTTGCAAGATTTTTGTTTTTGAAGTTTAATTTCCCCCCTTGCTGCTTAACCTTCATTCTGGTAATACTGAACATTTCAGGAAATATGCCCTTTTTCTAGTTTTAAATATAACTGGAAATATCATCTAAAATTTTGAAATTCCAAAATTAAGTTGTAACATTGTACTTTTTGAGTCTATAAATGACCATTGTATCTGAATCCTGGATCAGACTGCTTAAAGCATGCTTGGACAATAACACTTTGCTTTCATACACCTTTAATCCAGATGAAGAAATTAAATGAAAGCAGTTGAGATTCTTTTACCAATTAAAAAATATATTGTGTAGGTGTTTTTCATTTTAAAGTAGATAATATTACAGTACATCCTCAAGATTTTTATCTCAACATTTCAAAAGGGAACAGACTTCAGCTGCTTTCAGCACTAAGTAATCTGTATCATGGCATGTTCACTCAATGACTCACGTTATTTACATTAGCCTTGTCTGAGGCCATCTATAATACTGTTGACTGGTCGTGCCCTTGTCAAATACTGTTATATCCATGCTTGTATTTGCTGAGGTGTGGCCAAGTGTACATGTGAGGTTTTGAAGGATTGACAGTGGCATTTAATCTTGCTTAAGGCTATTGCTGAATGCCATCTGCATCATTTGACAGTAAGACTGTCCTATTGACACTTGGGGATGTATTTCATGAGTTACACTTGTCAACACTTCTGGTCTGTTGGCCAATTGTTAACTCATTTCAGAACATTTATTCAAAGACACCATTTCTCAGATCTGTTATTTGTTTCATAAAAACAATTAAATGCATGCACTTTTTTTCTTATTTGCTGGGCTTTATTCCATTTGTGAAGAAAGAAAGGGTATTCTTCTAGTTTCATCTGAGTTTCTAATTTTATACCTTATTATTCAGTTTGGTCAAATTTAAATGATCTGCTTAAGTTTTCTCCATTCTAATTTAAAAAGAAAATCCCCTTTCCTGCAGTAAAAGTGGGTGACCAATGGAAAAAATGGTCGTGTAATAAAATTGACTGCTACTGAGAGACTATAGCTGGAAATATATCGAACAACCATAAATAATTAATATTGTCGAAGTATACTGAAGTGTAAAGGATCTGCCCATGTTAATACCATCATTGTGAATTTGCATTGGACTGATCATGTTGGCTTATCCAGTTTATCCAATAGCCAAATAAACCAGGATTACTTCTAGTTTAATTCCTACTTGGCTCTGATCTCAGATCTGGAGAAATCAGATGCTGCAGTCGCCATAGGGTGTGACAACCAGCCAGATTCAGTGATGCTGGATGTAGGGGTATGTATCAGATTTTCTCATGGCAGAGACCGTATTGATTATTGAAGCTTGCATTTAAATTTGTACTCGGGTGCGTTATTGGAGGATGAGTGCCATAACTAAATTTGCACCCAAGGGATTTCACCATTCAGAAGAGAACATTTTAAAGAAAATGGCTATGGCAGCTCACTACTAAAACATAGGATAGAGCTAGAATTCAGATTGGTGATTTTCCACCTGCCAGTTGATATTTTAGATTACAGTAACTTGTACAAGGAATTCTCGCAGAAAGAGCAAGATGGCTCGGCAATGAAGGTAGTGGTACAGCAGCTGAGCAGATGGCTTTCAGTAGATTGGCTACATGTGTCCGAAAAGTAAAAATGTTGGTGAGGAAAGGGCGTGCGCACAATTCGGCAATTCTGAAAGGCAAAGTCATGGAAAAATTGGCATGATAAAAATTAACTAAAGCGTGTCCCTTTTTCCAGGGGGTAGGGATAAAAACAGAACTGTTTACAAATTGGTGCCAATAGACTGTCATTCTTTTCCCCCCACACTTTTTTAACAAAGTGCATGTTTCATTCACTTTTTTATTGTTCCTTTTAAAACCAATCTGGTATGTAGTATCTATCTGTAGCACTATTGCTTTAAGTGTTTACAAAACAAAAGTCTGTTTTAAAGAAATGCGGTTCCTATTCCTCAGAATCCTTAATATCCTCTGGAAGTACTTTCTGTTACTATCAACAAGCAGTGTCCAGCACTCTGCTCTTTCTTTTCTGGAGCAGATTGTTTAATTTGGATATTCTGTTACTTTATTTTTTAAAAAAGCCACTGTTATTTTATCAACCAACTAATTTTTCTTTTCCTTTCTTAACAGTTATGGATGATGAAGAGGAGAACAAGTAATTCCCTTAACAATTTTCAGAAAACTAAGGTTCTTTTGTTATTGCGTGCATGTGTGTTTTTAAGCACAACTACCAAGACCATTGCATGTATAATGTGCAACAATAGTATGCTATTTGGAAGAAGTGTGTTTAAAATTAGGACTTCAGAGAAACTGTACATTTGTGCAATATATCCTCGTGAACTTTACAGTACTCCGGAGAGGTCAGGTTCTTTGCTGAAGAGATAAGTGTCACCATCTGTTGCGGACCTACATCTCTAAGATTTCATTTGAATTTATAAATTGTACATTATGAAAATGCATGCCTTCTGTTTAAGTAACAGAATCTGTGTATTGGGTCAACAAGACAAAGAACTACTTTATAAAAATGGCTGTGTACAAAATGCAATTATATTTATGAAAAACTTAGATGAAAGGTACAAATCCTGAATGTAAATTACATGTAGGTTGACAATTTCATTAATTCAATGTATTTTTTTCTAAGGAAAGTTTTTTTTTCTCTCTTTGGTGTGAGATAAAATGAGAGAATTTCCTCTTGCACTGTAACTTAACTATTTTAAGTTGTAGTGCATTAACACAAGCATTGGCACAATAAGAAAATTGCGATGCAAATTTGAAAAGAACCTGTCAGTTCTCAGAAAGCAGCATGCTTAATGTTGAAAACCTGTAAATAAGATCTTATGTTTATTTCAGTGATGACATTGTAACATGCAGATTTCATAAATTCAGGCAAATAAAGTTACTCCACATTACATCCTCTATTTAAGTGCAACCTTAAGTCTGTTCACGCAGTGAAATTTTAAATTTTGCTTTTTGTGGTACAGGAAGGATTGGAATCATTTTAAGTAGCTGTTCCTCGCATGAGAAATAAGAATTATGCTCATAGACATATTTAACTCTGGCACTGAGAATGTAATGTAGTTCAATAAAAGTAACCCTGAAAACTTTTCACCTAATTCTTTTAAAATTGGTTCAGGTTTTTATTTTTAATGAGAACGCCTCTAAGTTTGTACAAGTTTTATTAAAATATACAGCAATTATGTTACTTCACTGTTATTCTGTAACCTGATCGCTTGAGGAAAAAATTGAGATAATACAGGATGTTGTACTGTATGCTGCCTAAGAGATATTTGGATAGAGACCGGGTTCCAATAACCTACAGGCCTTGAATTTTGACTTATTCTTTCCTCGTTGTGTTTCCATCTCAATCTGCTTTGAAAGCAACTGGTGTCACTTTCCCTCAACTTGTAGCTGCTTCATCAGAATGATAATTTATGTGAAACTCGATTGCGAAGAGTGCTCATAGGTAGAAGCAAACACAATGCTAGAGAGTTTGGTAAGTCTGACAGCATCTGTGGACAGAGTGGCAGAGTTAATGTTTTGAGTTTCAAACTGTTGTGAAGAAGTTATTAAGCTCAAAATGTTATCTTTTTCTCTGCTCAGCTGCTGCCAGACCTTTTGGGTTTCTCCAGCATTCTTTGTTTGTTTCAGTTTTCCAGCATCTGCAGTATTTTGCCTTTACATAGGGAGAAGCCATCAACTCAGTTTAACTTGAGGAATAAGTTAAGAGTGTACACTAAACAAATTTTTATTTTTGTCCTGGTAAATTATTATGCTAATTCTGGTCTAAAGCAGGACTGAACATTCATAGTAGTTTTGTTCAAGATACAGTTCATGAGCTATTTAGTGTTCTTCTATGTTCTTTACATTTAGTGTCATAGACATGTACAGCACAGAAACAGATCCTTCGGTATAACTCATCCACGCCAACCAGATAACCTAACCTAACCTAGTCCCATTTGCAAACACTTGGCTCATTTCCCTCAAAACCAGTTCTATGCATATACCCATCCAGATGCCTTTTAAATGCTGCAATTATACCAGACTTATATATGGAATGATCTTCAGGCAGATCATTCCATATATGTACCACCACCTGGTGGAAAAAGTTGTCCCTTTTACATCTTTCCTCTCTCACCCTAAACCTATGCCTTCTAATTCTGGACTCACCCACCCCAGGGAAGAGACCTTGTCTATTTATCCTATCCATTCCCCTCCGATTTTATAATCCTCTATAAGGTCACCCCTCAGCCTCCGACTCTCCAGCTCAAATTCTTTAACCCTGGCAACATCCTTGTAAATCTTTTCTGAACCCTTTCAAGTTTTACAACATCGTTCCAATAGGAAGGAGAACAGAATTGCATGCAATATTCCAACAGTGGCCAAACCAATGTCCTGTACAGCTGCAACATAACCTCCCAACTCCTGTACTCCATACTCTGACCAGTAGAGGAAAGCACAGCAAACACTACCTTCACTATCCTATCTATCTATGACTCTATTTTCAAGTAACTATGAACATGCACTCCAAGGTCTCTTTGTTCAGCAACACTTGCCAGCACCTTACCATTAAGTGTATATGTGTCCTGCCTGGATTTGCTTTTCCAAAATGCAGTACCATGTATTTATCTAAATTAAACTCCATCTGCCACTTCTCAAGCCCACTGCCCCATTTAATCAAGATTCTATTGTACTCTGAGGTAACCAGCTTCTCTGTCCACTACACTTCCAATTTTGGTGTCACCTGCAAATCCAAATCATTTATATAAAAGACGAAAAGCCGTAGACTCAGCATCAATCCTTGTGGCACACCACTGGTTCCAGGCCTCCAGTCAGAAAAGCAACCCTCCACCACCACCCTCTGTCTTCTACCTTTGAGCCAGTTCTGTATCTAAATGGCTAGTTCTCCCTGTATTCCATGTAATCTAACCTTGATAACCAGAGTCCCATGAGGAACCTTGTTGAAAGCCTTACTGAAGTCCATATATATCCACTGGTTTGCCCTCATCACTTTTCTTTGTTATTTCTTAAAAAAACTCAGTCAAGTTCATGAGACATGATTTGCCATGCACAAAGCCATGTTGACTATCCCTAATCAGTCCTTGCCTTTCCAAATACATGTAAATCCTGTCTCTCAGGATTCCTTCCAACAACTTGCCCGCCACTGATGTCGGACTCTGAGGTCTATAGTTCCTTGGCTTTTTCTCAGCACCTTCTTAAATAGTGGCACCGTGTTAGCCAACCTCCAGTCTTCCGGCCCCTCACCTGTGACTACCAATGATTAAATTTACCCTTATCCAATGTCTCAATCACAATATTACAAGGAACTTTACTACTTGACTTTTTGACAAAGAGCATCAGATCCTGTTGTCTGCTTCTGACTTATAAAATTTGTAGTTTTCAGGACTGCTGATATGTAACATGCCTTATTATGCATCTCTATTTTTTCTGTCCATATTTTTAAGTTGCATCAAATCTCTTGTCAGTCACTTTTTTCTGTTGTCACATCTATCACTCCCCGTACCGAACAAGTCCTGTTTCCTCTGATTCATGTCTCTTGTGTATCTCAACCATATCCCAAAATCTATCCCTACATTCTGAAGCTGTGCTATTAGCTGTAAGAGCCCCACACTTCCTAAAACAGGTATTTGATTTTTGAGGCTTGCAATTTATTAACCTTTTCAGAAAAATCTAAGAATTGGTGGTAAAGGCTTATTACAGGGAGTACCGTGTAGGGGCCTATTACAGGGAGTACAGCTGTTACAATTTAGTCAAATTCTATAGCAACCGTTCCTGCCTTGGAGCTCATAATCCCAAACTTCCACCTCACGACCCCACTAAGGTATGGACCCACATTTTGGGAAACCCTAATCTAAACTACTTCGCCTTCACATTTTCACTCTTTTGAAGACAATCATCTAACTCTTTTGACTCTGCTTTTGGTCACCATTCCTTTAATCCTATTTATCATGGACTTGCCCTTCTGGCCCTCCAAATTGCTTGTTTGTGCTGCCTTTATATTTCAGAGCCTCATGCTCTAGTGTTCTATTTATTGAGACCAGGGATTGAGAAGTGACTGATTCATCCTACACTCAGGATATCAGATGTGGTTGGATTTAGGTTTCAAATCATACCATTGGAATTGTAGAAGGTGACTATCCATTCCAGTAACAGTAGTTCTCTCCAACAAGATGTTTTCTAGAAATTCCACTCGGAATTTATTTGCAACAGTATGTTGTAGAATAGTGCTCTTCTACGCACTAAGTAGACTATCTTAATTTTTGATCTGAGGACTCTTGAGAGATGCAATTGTGCTGTCCGAAGGTGAGAATTGGAGTTGCAATGCTGTATTTGAAGCATGTAATGCAATGGGGTATGTTGACTGTTACATAGAATGTAAATGCAGAATATGTTCTGAAGACATTTCTGGACTGTAAAATGTGTATCAAAATGCAAAATGTATTCCATTTAAAATCCGCTGTGCAATGATAGTTGGAAGATACAAGTGGAATCCTTTAATTTGGACCAATTTTGTAAGCAAGTTTGGCTTTAGGCAATGGTATCCTGAAATATTGCATCCAGAAAGATTACATTGAACCTGTGTTGCATGTTGCAAATAGTTTGTGACATCCTTTTAATGAATTTTGAGCTGAAACTGAAAATTTTCTTTAAATTGAATGTAATAGGACATTTTCACCCAAATGTACAGTATTGGTGACAGCTATTGAGTTGCTAATTGTCGATCAGATTCCTCATTGTGCAACATTAATTATCCTTTTCCTATTTCACTACCAGATGTGTGAAAAGAATCTCAAAACCTTGTCTCAATCTGTTAATTCCAACCTGGAAATAGTTTTCTACTCCTGCTCAAAAATGAGAGAGAGAAGCAGGGCATTTGGTTTAAGGTGTTGAGAATCGTTTCATTTTGAATTTAGGTCAACCATATTTGAACTTTTTTCATTTTCTGTTAACTATTCAATGTCTTGGGTTAACATTGCACTTAAATTTAGGAATTGTATATTTTAAAGTCTCTTAGTAATGAGTGGAGTCCAGTGTTGCCTGTACTATCACCTTCAACTCAAAATTGAAATTTATATTGAATCATCTGCCTGCATTTATAACATGAAAAAGCACTTAGTTTCAGCTGAAGCACAGCCCACTTGCATGTATGAAACCTTGGTGAGTCACTGAATATCTATCGCACACTAAAGTTTTATTTTGAATTGATGGGTGGTGGTTGATAAATTATTAGTCAAGTAACTTGATAAGGTTATGTGCATATTATTTGGTTTAAGCTATTCATTTATGTATTTGTATGTGATTACATTTCAGATGTTTCATCCCAAGGTTTCATTTCTTTTACACCAAATTAGTTTATAGAATGTGACACAAACTGCATATTTGTTATCCATCCCTAATGACCCTTGTACATGATGAAGAGCTGCTGACTTCAATTGCTGTGATGAAGGAATTCCTGCAATGCTAGGGAGCTCCAGGATTTGAACTAGCAACAATAAAGGAATGGTGATGTATTTCTAATCAGGTTAAAATCTTGGGAGTGGCAGTGTTCCCATGCACCTGCTATTCTCGTCCTTGCTGGCAAAGTGAGTGTTTTGGAAGTTGCTGTCAAAGGAACTTCGCTGAGGACTGTTGCATTTACTGTGCTGCAAGGAATGAATATTTCATATCCTAGATTAGGTGCAGTGTGTCTAATTTGGGTTCCAGCATTTAGTTTTTTTTTGTCTCTAACTTCTCCACCACCTGATGCTGCCTGGCTTGCTGTGTTCTTCCAGCCTCCTGCTTGTCTACGTTAGGTGCCAATGAAGCAGACTGAATTCAACTGAATAGTATTGAGGCTCATGAGCAGTTTTGAAACTGCGCACACTAGAGTAAGGTACAGGTGTAGTCCATTTTATAATCACCAAGATACAAATTACATGCACTGCATTTCTGTATATGTTGTACAAAATTCATCATTGTTTTAAAAAATAGTTTCATGTATTTGACATTTAGTGGTTTCTCTCCAGGTGCTGCCAGAACTGTTGTGTATTTCCAGGATTTTCTGTTATTTCAGATTGCCAGCAACCTGTTTTTTTTTTGTCACTGTCATATGTGACTGTATAATAAATCTTTGCAGAGCCTAGCTTCCTTTCAGTTCCATGGATTTTCTTATTTAAGGCACTTTGACATTTTTTTTTTCTGTATTCACTTGAGACATGGGCATTTATTGCATGTCCCATAAGTCAATGTTCTCATCTGGATCTTGGATTTGATGTCAATCTTGAGTCAGGAATATTACTCCATGACTGACCTCACAAATGACTGAACAATAGTTTGCCTTATGGCATTTGTTTTTGAGGTTAGGAGCACCTTCATCTTGTGTTTTTTTTTAATTAGGTCATGGAATGTGAACATTGCTGGTTAGGTTAGCATCTACTAACCTTTGTGGTGAGCTGCCACTTTGAACTGCTGAAGGTACATCTGGTGCTGTTAGAAAGGGAATTCCTTTATTTTGATGTCACAACTGAAGTAAAAGTGATATAATTCCAAGTCAGGATGGTGTATAGCTTGGAGAGGAATTTGCAATACATATTATATATTTCAGCATTTTGGCATTGTGTAAATATCTTCTAATATGTATACTGCTTCAAGAGAATGTGCCTTACCAAATGGAACAAACTATATTGGTGTATGTACCAGCTATCATTAATTATTAACAAACTATATTTAAAAGAAAATCTTCTTACAAGCTATTTCTCAAATACTTCATCAAATAGCAGACAAAGAGGAGACAAATGAATTTGCCTCCAGTAGAAATTATTGGAACAATTATTGTGGATTTTTAAAGTTACTCTAACTACTCTATGAATAAACCTAATAATGCTGCATTGAAGATAATTTGCATCAACTTAACTGTTTGCCATTTACTCTATTACACCATATGCTGTCCCCAAAAACACATTTATTTGAATCCTACAGGAGTGTTCCAGTCCATTCCAAACCCTTAGACTTGCACTGTTTTGCTGCACTGTTGTCACTTCTGTTTATCCTTTGTCCTATTAATAGAGTCATCGAGATGTACAGCACGGAAACCGACCCTTCGGTCCAACCTGGTGATGCCGACCAGATATCCCAACCCAATCTAGCCTGTAACATTCCATAGCTGTTTAAAATTGAAAGTAGATAAATTAGTTCACTGATCATAGATTTAAAATTACAAAGCAAAGTGGAAAGTGAACTGAAGCAGTCCAATTTTGAATACAATTCTTCAGCCTCCAATTCAATGTGATGTTTAAACAAGGTATGGAGGAGCGCTTACCTTACAGTCTGAACTATTAAGGAACAATATATTGAAGGATAAACCTAATAGTTGCAGTCCAGTCAGATTAATGTCAGCTTTTAGTCAATAATTTGAGACCAAAATCAAGGTCATACTTTGTGTTAGTTATCTATAAAGTATAGACCTAATACTGATCCCTGAGGAACATGGCTATATTCTTACATCCAGTTAGGAAAAAAACAACCACTAACTATCCTCCACTTTCTGGCCCGTAGCCAATTTGATTAATTATTATTTTGTTTGGACAATTATGGGCTAGTAAATTAGCATGTGAAGCACAGGATTTTTAAAGGCACTTGGCTGCATGGACACAATCCTTTGCAAGTGATAGGGCAGATTGAGAAGACTTGTTTATAATCAAAGTTAAGATTTTCATCTTTTATTAAGAGGCACTGACTAGAAAAGCAAGGAAGTTATGTGAAACCCAACCTCTGTTGAAATAGTGTTCAATTTGGCACAGCATAATTTAAGAATGTCATCACTTTGAGTAGAGTCCAGCTGAGAGATTTTTAGGAATGATTACTAGAGATGAGAGACTGCAGAGATATGGAATAGCTGGGACTGTACTCTGAGTAAGAAGATTTTGTATCTGACAAATATGGAGAGAGAATAGAGGTATTCAAGATGAGAATGCTTTTGCTAGAGTAGATGAGGATTAATTATTTGCAGTAGTGGAAGGTTCTACAACCAGAGGGGATGTAGGTTTAAGGTGATTGGCAAAAGTACCAGAGGGAACAAATGATGAATGTGTTGAATGAAGTGATTTGTAATGGTCTGGGATGCATTTCCTGAAATGGTTATGGAAGCAGATTAAGTATAACTTTTAAGTGAATTAAACAAATACTTGGAAGGGCATCATAATATGACACTGTAGTATAAAAAGTCTCCAATCTTCTACTCTACGTTCTCAGCTGGACAGTCAGCTAGTCAGTCAGTCAGTCAGTCAACTATATGTACATATGTAAAATCTTAAACATAACATTCAGGCCAAACATGTAAGTCTGAGATGTTACATTGGTATACATGGTTGTAAATAAACATCCAGATATCTGATTCAATATAAACTTGATTCTGAGAGAGATGTGGAAGCTTATGCCAAAACTTGATGCTGAAGTCTGATTAAAATGATTAGATTAGATTCCCTACAGTGTGGAAACAGGCCCTTTGGCCCAACAAGTCCACACCGACCTGCCAAAGAGTAACTCACCCAGACCCATTCCCCTACATTTACCCCTGCCTAATGAACCTAGCACTATGGACAGTTTAGTACGGCCAATTCACCCTAACCTGCACATCTTTTTGGACTGAGAGGAAACTGGACACTGGGAGAACGTGCAAACTCCACATAGACAGTGGCCCAAAGTGGGAATCGAACCCGGGTCCCTTGTGCTGTGAGGCAGCAGTGCTAACCACAGCCATTGTGCTGTCCCAGTCATTATTTTCCTAACAGTCACCTGTTATATATCCAGTTTTGTTTAACAATGCAGACTGAAGGCTGCAGCTGAACTAAAGAAAGAATTGAGTTATCTCTTCCCACCACCCACCCACCCCCCACCCCCAGTTTTTAAAATCAAGAAGCCACAGCTGAATTGACTTTTTTTTAAGAAAGGGACTTTTAAAAGGTGCTGTAAAGGGCAGGAGAGTTTCTGTCCACAGATGCTGTCAGACCTGTTGAGTGCCTCCAGTATTGTTTGTTTCCAATTTCCAGCATTTTGCTTTATTATGTAAATTGGGCAGAGCAGCATTGGAATGAAGCAAATGACAGGATGTGTCACCTCAGTTGTTAGAGCTTCTAACAATTGGCAAAATGACACTAGCAAAGACTTGGGCTGAAATCACTGGAAAACATTGCAAGAGAGAATACTTTAATTAAAGGGAAGTATAAAATATAGACCCAATGTATGGTTAAACTTAATTGGGAAGAGTGCAGCAATAATCGAGCTTCACTATTTCAAAACCACATGTTAAATAACTAATTAAACCACTGAGATGATCATTTGCCTAACTGACTGCTAGTCAGGACAGAAGCCATTTGGACCAGGTTAACTGGAAAATAACTCAAATCTGTTCACAATAAATAGTCATCTTTTATGCAATTTAAATTGTACTGAACATTTTTTTAAAAATCCCAAATGTGTGCATACATTCACAAATAAGACTGGCAGTGGGGAAAGATCGGGCAACAAATTCTGCAGTTCAGAAATCTAGATCATGAGTTACTTTTCGCAATCCTTTTGATTTTAGCAATCCTAACATGATTTCTGAAGACTGCGTTAGGGAGCTGGAGCTGGATGAGCTTTGGATCATTTAGGAAGCTGAGGGGGTAATAGGGGTTATAAGGATGTAGTCACACTTAAGTTACAGGATAAAGGTAGCTGAGTGACTGTCAGGAGAAGGGAATAGGTGGTCAGTGTGGGGATTCCCTGTGATCGTTCCCCTCAATAAGTATACTAATTTGGACATGCCCGGGAAAAGCCACAGTGACCAGGTCTCTGGCAGATGGGAGATTCTGTGGTCATGAGCAAGACTTCTGGATGGTATGTTGCCTTCTGGGTACCAGGGTCAGGGATGTCTGATAGTCTAAGGATTCTTAAGTGGGAAGGTGAGCAGCCAGGAGTCATTGTACACATCGGTACCAATGATATAGTTAGGAAAATGGATGAAGCTAAAAGGTAGGATGAGCAAAGTAGTAATCTCAGAATTGCTACCGGTGCCACAGGCTAGTGAGGCTAGGAATAGCGTGCAGCTGAACACTTGGCTGCAGAGCTGCTGTAGGAGGGAGGGCTTCAGATATGTGGATCATTGGGATTTATTTCTGGGAAAGATGGGACCTGTACAGGAGGATGGGTTACACCTGAACTGGAGGGCACAAATATCCTGGGTGGCGATTTGCTAGAGCCTCTCAGGAGGGTTTAAGCTAGTTTGGCAAGGGATGGGAACCAGAGCTATGGATCAGCGGATGGGGCAGCTGGTGAACAGGCAGAGAGTCTGAGGATGGATAGACAGTTGATAGGGCAAAGTTGCAGTCAGTGTGATGGGTTGAAGTGTCTATTGTAACGCAAGAAGGGTCAGGAATAAGGGTGATGAACTTTGAGCATGAATCAGTACTTGGAGGTATGATATTGAGGCCATTACAGACACTTGGATATCATGGGGGCAGGAATGTTTGGATGTTATAGGGTTTCGATGTTTCAAAAGGAATAGGGAGGGAGATAAGATTGGGGGAAGTGTCATTGCTAATCAGGGATAGCATCACTGCTGAAGGAGGGAGGTCATTATGGATGGAAGTCAAAAACCAGAAAGGAGCAGTCACTTTATTGGGAGTTTATTATACACCCCCTCCCCAAATGCAACAGAGACACAGGAGCAAGTCAGAAGGCAGATTTTGGAAAGGTGCAGAAGTAAAAGGGTTATTCTCATGGGTGACTTCAACTTCCCTAACATTGATTGGAACCTTCTCCGTGCAAATAGTTTGGATGGAGCAGACTTCAGGTGTGTCCAGGAATTACTCTTGACTCAATATGTAGGTAAGCTGACTGGTGGGGTGGCCATATTAGATTTGGTGCTTGACAACTAACCAGGTTAGGTGTCAGATGTCTTGGTGAGAGAGCATTTTAGTGATAATGATCACTACTCCCTGACATTTTACTACAGTCATGGCGAAGGATAGGAGCAGATGGTATGGGAAAGTATTTGAATTGGGGGAGAGGGAATTAAAATGCTATTAGACAGGAACTGTGGAGCATAAATTGAGAACAGATATTCTCAGATGCCAGATATGTGGAGGTTGTTTTAGGGAGCACTTCGAGGGAGGCATAGAAGGGATGGTAGAGTGAAGGAACCTTGAATGTTATTCAAGAGGAAGAAGAAAGTTTATTTAAGGTTGAGGAAGTGGGGATCAGACAGGGCTCTAGAAGGTTACAAGGTAACCAGGAAGGAACTGAAGAAAAGACTTGCAGGTAGAAGGGGGCATGAGAAAGCTGTGGCAAGTAGGATTAAGCAAAACCCCAAGGTGTTCTACACTTGAACAAGAGGATGGCCAGAATGAGGGTAGGGCTGATCAGGGATAGTGGAAGGAATTTGTGCCTGGAGTCAGTAGGTCCTTAATGAATATTTTGTTACAGTATTCACTAGTGAGAGGGACCATGTCATTTGTGAGGACAGGCTGATAGGCTCAAACAGATTGTTGATAAGAAGGATATGTTGGAAATTTTGAAAAACGTGAGGATCGATAAGTCCCTGGGCCAAACAGGATATACCCAAGGTTTCTACTGGAAGTGAGGGAAGAGATTGCTGCACCTTTGGTGATCTTTACGTCCCTCACTGTCCACTGGAGTAGTACCAGATGAGTGGAGGGTGACAAATGCTATTCCCTTGTTCAAAAAAGGGAATAAGAACAACCCTGGAAATTACAGACCAGCTAGCCTTACGTCGATGGCCAAATTATTGGAGAGGATTCAGAGAGGCAGGATTTGTGATTAATTGGAAAAGCATAGTTTGATTTGAGATCATCAGCCTGGCTTTGTGAGGGGCAGGTCATGCCTTACAAGCCTTATTGAAATCTTTGAGAATGTGACAAACACATTGAAGGTAAAGCAGTGGATGTGGTGTATACGCATTTTAACAGGGCGTGTGATAAGATTCCCATGTAGACTTAACCATAAAGTAAAGAAGCATGGATACAGGGAAATTTGGCTGTCTGGATGCAGAATTGCCTAGCCCAAAGACAGTTGATGGAAAATATTCAGCCTGGAGCTTGGTGACCAGTGGTGACCAGTGGTGTTTTGCAGGGATCTGTTCTGGGATCTCTTCTAATTTTTATAAATGACTTGGATGAGGAAATGGAAGGTTGAGTTAGTAAGTTTGCTGATGACACAAAGGTTGATGGAATTTGGATAGTGTGGAGGGCTGTTGTAGATTGCAACGGGACATTGACAGGATGCAGAGCTGGGCTGAGAAGTAACAGATGAAGTTCAATCTGGAAAAGTTTGATGTGATTCATTTTGGAAGGTCGAATTTGAATGCAGATTGAGATTAAAGGCAGGATTCTTGGCAGTGTGGAGGAACAGATTTTGACATCCACATCCATAGATCCCACAAAGTTGTCACCCAGGTTGATAGGCTTGTTAAGAAAGCATATGGTGTGGTGACTTTCATTAGGGGGATTAAGTTTGAGTTGCCAGGTTATGCTGCAGCTCTATAAAGCCTTGGTTACAACACACTTGGAGTAGTGTGTTCAGCTGTGGTCGCCTCATTTATAGGAAAGATGTGGAAGCTTTAGAGAGGGCGCAGAGGAGATTTACCAGGATGCTGCCTGGTCTGGAGGGCATGTCTGATGAAGAAAGGCCAAGCTCCCTCAACTTTTCTCATTGGAGCGGAGGAGGAGGAGAGGTGCCTCAGTAGATGGTATGCGTAGATAGTGAATAATTAGTCTGTTTCCCAGGGCGAAAATGGCTATCATGAGGGTGCGTCATTTCAAGGTAATTGGAGGAAGGTTTAGGGGAGATGTCGGAGGCAGGTTCTTTATACAGAATGTGATGAATGCGTGAAATGCATTGCCAGCAGTGGTAGTAGAGTCAGATACATTAGGGACTTTTAAGTGACTTTTGGTTAGGCACATGGATGATTGGTTTGATCTTAGGATGAAAGGTTGGCACAACCTTGAGATCTGAAGGGTCTGTACTGTGCTGCACTGTTCTATGAAGAGTGATACACCTCATTTAATCCAGTAGTTAACTGGTTGGACCTAGGTCTTGTAGAATCTTTGAGTCTCTGGATGTTTTTGTCATTGATGTTTCTGGCTTCACTGTTTTCTCCAATCTGTATCAAACTGTGTGGATCCATCCAAGAGCTGTTTCCAGGTCGTTTTTTGTTAACTCAAAGACTCCTGGCATCATTGTCTCAATGTAACAACTTCTCTGCTTCAAAAAGGACAGTCATCTATACTCTTTGTATTTTACTTATATAGCTATGTCTGACTTACTTTTTTGACTATAAATTGGAATCAAAAAATGTGGTTTCTTACAATATTAAGTGACTTTATATTTTATTAGCTTTTTTCCTCTAATTCAGTGCTACAGAGTTGTGTGGTTCTGATCATTTGTGACAATAGGTCATTGTTAGTTCTGTTTTTCATTGCAGCTGCCACCAGACCTAAGTTACTCAGTAATTTGTTTTTGTTTCAGATCTCCAGCATCTGCAGTTCTGTTTTATTTGCATTTGGTTCATTTGCATTTATATGATGACTTAAAATGTCAGCTAAATGTGTTTTCGCTCACCTTTCAAATTATGCTGCTTCATTTACTTGCCATTAAATGTAATATTGTGGACCTACCTTATTTATACTAAACACCCTACCCCATTATGCTGCAATTGTTTCAACTGTTGTTTTGAAAGAAAAACCCCAAGGTGCCTTCAGTTGTCTGTTTACTGGCTTGTAGCAGACTACTCAACTGTCTCAACCATGCCTTTTCTTAGAAAAAAGGACAAAATACACCTCTTTAAAGCCATTGTGTTGTCATACCCCATCCAAGAAAAATGATTGGGTCAGTCTGAAACCAAGAAGGGGATTGCTTTTCACTATTCTACCACAATCAACCCCAGGGTGAATAGCAGTCAACAACAAATTTGTGTTGTACCTAATCAACACAAGTCTCCTTGTAAAATCTGATCAGCCAAAAGCCTTTAAAAGATTGGGGCTCCATAACGAGCAACAGGTTGGCCAGTCACTGGGAGTGCAGGTTCATAGCTCCTTGAAAGTAGAGTCGCAGGTAGATAGGATAGTGAGGAAGGTGTTTGGTATACTTTCCTTTATTGGTCAGAGTATTGAGTATAGGAGTTGGCAGGTCACGTTACGGCTGTACAGGACATTGGTTGGGCAGCTTTTGGAATATTGCATGCAATTTTGGTCTCCTTCCCAGTGGAACGATGTTGTGAAACTTGAAAGGGTTCAGAGAAGATTTAAAAGGATGTTGCGCTATTGGGAGACGTTGAATAGGCTAGGGCTGTTTTCCATGGAGCATTAAAGGCTGAGGAGTGACCTCAAGGTTTATAAAATCATGAGGGACATGGATAGGATAAATAGACAAAGTCTTTTCTCTGGGGGTGGGGAGAGTCCAAAACTAGAAGTTCATCTGCTTTATCCCTGGTGTCATCTTCCCTTTTGCCATAGCCCTGGGGTATAGAGGTATTGTTCTGGAAGATGCCCTTCATTTGTGAGTCAAACAAAACTTGGAGCAATCCTATTTCCTGCACTGTCCTTCCCTTGTTGGCACTATAATGTGCAGTCTTTAATTTTCCCCTCCTTCAGGAACTGTTAACTTGTTTCTCCACCTCTTGCAAATATCTTTGTAAATTTGTTATTAGGGTGTTAGGTTTAACAGATTGAGGATTTTGCAAAGTAGTAATTTGTTCATGGCATAGTATACATCTCTCACTAAAGAGGTCTCGCTATTCAGAACCTCTGCATCATGAGATCATGCCGGTTGACCTAGCTTTCTATGTACATGGTTCAAGTTAACCAGTGATTGTACAATAGAATGCACAGATTTGAGACAGAATTCTTCACACCAACCACAACTCCTTTCTCCTGAGCTTTCCACGTTGCCTCTTGCTTCAGTCCTACCATTGTAGTTCACTTCTCACCCTCACCACCTCCCTGCTACGTGGTTCTAATAGTGAACCAACCTCCGTCCTTAGAATACAAAATGGGGCTTTGAATGAGAGGAGCTCAATCTTGTTCCGTGCGCTTGAGTGACCACGTACTTTTCACTGCTGTCCCTAACTTTCAAACTGAGTGCTGGTTTCACATCAGCAAATCAAAGGACAGATATAAGTGACCATCTATCTTCCCTACCACCCCCACAACCCCTGCAGAAATTAAAAATTGACAACTGAGTAAGTAGCAAGTTTAGTGCAAGAATTCAAGTTAGTATTTTTTTGTTGCTCAGTTGCAGAGAGTAAGTATATTCCATGCAAATATTCTAGCCTAGAGGTAGAGACAATACCACTGCACAAGGGACCTACTAAACATGAACAATAACCCACTATATTATACCAGGCATCATTTTGTTACATCTTTAATGTGCTTTAAAATGATTATTTGCAGATTGTCTTCTACCAAAGTTGAGTTTAATGCAGAAACACATCTAAAATGAAATGAAGTGAGCTACTATGTTGAGAGATTAAATCCTTCTAGTCTCTAGAGACTTAAATTTTGGTACTGCACAATGTTTTAGAAGTGTGATCTTCCAAATAGCCAATCATTGAATTCAGAAATGGCCTTAGACTTCATCTTATTCTACTGAAAAATATTATATTAACTCCATTTCAAATACAGTTTAGCTAAAAATGCTTGATTTTAACATCAATCTATTTAAGAAAATTAATTGATGTAATACAACAGGCATCAGATAATAAGGCTTGAAATACTACCACTGATTTCCAAAACAATCTTGTGGGTGTCACTTCCACAGCGGAGAAATTGAGAATCAATTTCAAAATTTCTCCACTTACTGTAATGCACCTTAAAAGCATTAATCTCACAAATAGAAGAAACTGGACACTATTGATAAAGTTACAGAAACATCATATTTGTAAAACAAAGTCTAAATAGTATTAATGTCAGAAAATTTTAACTTGGGTTATGTGACTTAAAGCTACAAGTGTGCTACAATTTTTGAGATACCCTCTTTCAGAGAATACTTCAAACTCTGGCCTCAGCTGTTTGGATTATGCACATCCTCTATAAAACAATGACATTTACTTGAAGAGAAACAGGGAAGATAACATGATCACCTGAAATCCTTTAACCTCTATGGCTAAATTTCACTGTGGTAAATTGCTTGCTACTTGTGGAATCTCTTCAAATTGCACTAGCGAGCACATCTTAAATACATTATAGTATGCAAACACTAATGAAACAATGTAATTTTTCAGTGGTTTTAAATTAATGACAGGTGGGAATCAAGACATTAACCATTTAATTGTGGCGATAGAACTATTAAAACTAAAAATGTGTTTAACAGGTTACCACTCTAAAATACATCTAGGAATTTCTTTTAATGGAAAGAAAAGTTGACATTTAAGAATGATAAAAACTAATATTTTCAGCAACTGGAATAGACTGTACTGAAAATATAATCCTCTAATTGCACCATTGGTGAAAACTTATTCCTGGTGTAAACTTCCTACTTTTGTTTACTTTCCCCAATGTTTATAAAAGATTCCTATGCTTTATTTCTGTAGTGTATGTTGATAATGCTTCATATGTGTCAGTCATTGAGGGGAACCTTGAACAAATGCACTTTGTGTGGTCTGGATTTGGATAGTTAATGACTATAGGCCAAATGAATAAACTCAGCCCATCTGATGCAATCATAAAGAGTCTCTTCAGTCCAAGTACTAAATCAGTTCTTCTCAGCCATGTTCAAAAACATCCTGAACATATTTCAATCAGGAGTGGAACCAAGAAAAAGCAGCTCCTATGGGTAAGCACAAGTGAAAAATTACAAAGTGAATTGATTTGCAAATGAGCAAAAGCTCCATGGAATGTAACAATAGTTAGTGATTGTGTCTCTGTAATAATAAGTGTAACATTACACTATCACATTACTATACATTGACTAAAATCATATTAAAACTTGAATAAAGAGCATGATTAAAGAGGAAATATATTTTGGCACTCCTGAGAGCAAGAAGTAACACCTAACATTGCAATCCTAAAATGTGCAACTTTGAAATGAAACAATGGTTACAATTAAGTGCTGCAAGATGTTCTTGTCAGAAAACATTAACATCTCAGACTACAAGCCGAAATATTTTAGATCGTTGAATTGCTATAACTTGTAGTTATTTTATATTTTAAACACATTTTACATTTCCCATTTTTCTGCACTTCTCATGCTTACCATCTTTTTGGCTTCTGGATCCTCCAGCTCTCTCAATCCTCAACTTTGCCACTTTTGCTGTTCCTTTCCAGTCCCATCCAGAATAACTTTGAATTATACTGCTGCAGAGGAAACCCACAAGCTGTAGAGTGGTGATAAGAAAGTGGTTGACAGTAGGAAGGTTGGGAGCAGTCAGGGAGGAGGTGATACCCTTTCAAAATGGTACCAATCAGGTCACATGACTGATCATGAGACATTGAAATAAAACTCAATGGTCAGTTACAAGGGCTCAATGCAATGTGAAAGTGAAACAACTTAAAATGGGGTGACTTCATATAGGGCTGCAGGTGCAGTGAAAAATATTTTCATGGGTTTCTGCAGAAGTAAGAGATTAACTCCAGCTTTGAAGGAAATAGGAATATTCTCAGGATGAAATAGTATTAGAAGGGAAACCAGGCAATCAGGAGCTTGATTAGATAAATGGAGGAATATGCTGAGTAGACAACAGGAGTGACTAAGGGAGAGAAAATGCAGAGACCAAGGTGAGGGCAGTTGGAAATTCAGGAACTGGGGGTATTACACTGAACACTTAGCAGAAGGACTGCATTTTAAAAGAAAATTCCATAATTAACAGTTTTAATTATATTTAAAAACTTGAATTTTAAATATTTTTTTCCTGCTGCTTGCAACTCTCCATTAACTGTGAATGTGTGACTCAGTTCTGGTACACCCTACATATAAACATCCTGTTGAAGCATAGGTATGACATCTGATCTGAACAATTATATGTCAGCAAAAACACATTGCATCAGCAATTGCTTAAAATAAATTATCAAAGAGGAGTATACATTTTGGGGAGGTCAATTGAGGGAGTACAGTAAACATGGTTAGCAGGCTGGACTCCAACTGTTGTTCTTAGTTGGTAAGAAAATTTATTGTCTATATTTAAGAAAACTGAAGATGGAGACTTCAGGTTTAGGTGATGTAGGTTTTCCCCACAGATGCTGATTCACACACAAAGCAAGACTTCCAATCATATAATTTCACACACAAGCATGTAATTAACTTTGACCACAAAATGACAACTTAATAATTACATTATTTTTATTTAAAGGAAAAATACATGCATTTCATACACAATGGTGCTCATAACTGCCATGTATACATTGTATACATTTTAATTAGTACAGCAAAATTTTATTCCACCTCACATACTTTACAAAATACACAGAGGTATCAAAAATGTTATGTTCTTGCAAGAACTGGCTGGTGAATACACACAAAACATCACAGCTATCAAAAAGATTGAATAGAAATAATAAGTTATACTACCCAGGATGTCCAGTGAATTTCGATACAGCAATGTCCAAAATTTAATTTGCATACACAATAACTAGCTAGTAACAAATAGTAAAAACATGTTCAAGTAAATCTTGCATAATGATGCAATGTAAAAATCAAACAAGTAACAACTGGGAACTTAGTAGCTGAAAATGTATTCATGTGGTCATGAAAAAAAAAGTGACAATAGGGAATGCCTCAAAGAGAGAACACAAAACAAAAGTGAAGGCAGTCAACATTTTAAATCTCTGAACAGCTTTGATATAAAAAAACCCCATCAATTGCTGTTTAAAATTTAGTTTCGGGATTCACTTTTTTTTTATTTCAAACGTCCCTTACTTGGCCATGCAGACTAAATTTTAAAGCTTTCTTGAATGGAAGTATTAGTATTTCAACATTCAGAGCCTTGTTTTGAATTTATGTAATCCCTTTGCCAAAACAAAAAAGGCTCACTTTGCTGAATTCATTAATTTGAAAGAAGATTCTCAAAATGAAATGTGTAAATTATAAGCAAAACAACACCAAGAATATTTCAGTGCCCAGTTTAATGGCACTATCAGTTGAGTGATCTGGATTCGCATTATGGAGAGTGGGAGGAGCTTTTGTAAAGGAATAAAATTAAGTTTGTACAAAACATATAGTCCCTGTACAAATATATCTTATGAAATAAAAGTTAAGATTCTGGACAATGTGTTTTCCTTTATTGTGAATCAATGATTATAGTTATAAAATTCAACCCATCTGGGTAATTGCAGAAACAAGGATTCCGTTAGGTGTTTAAAAAGTCATTATTTGAGAGCATTTCAATGCTTCTCTCACTGCATGCCAAACCATTGTTCTTGATCTGCCCACTGTGCAGTTTCACTATCACTACCCTCCAGGTCCCCTTCCTCTCCACTACCTTCCATGTCATCCACATCCTCCTCTTGTGCTGCCTCGGTTTGACTTTCTTCCTTCTCCATCTTTTGCATTCCCTCCAAAGACTTCTGATCATTAGGATCCATGCTGTAAAATGCAAAGCAAGTTGCTCACTAAGTCTTTTTAAACTATTACTTTGAAGTTAAATGAAAAGCCATGGCCATAATGTGCAGATCTTAGCAAAGGCATTTTTTTTGGGGAGGGAGTGGTGGTGCAATATACTATTTAAAATTGACAGCTTCAAATATAACTGATAAGCATCAAAAACTAACAAATTCAGCATTATTTCAATATGTTCTTTGAGTATTTTGTAAAGGATTTAAGCACACAAAGTTAATAGACCAGTTGCAATGTTTGTAGTTCTAGGATCTGAACACCAAATTACACCAGTGAAGATCTGGTGATCTCTAAATGGAACATTACTCTAAGAAGGAAGACCAAACAACTAGTTAATTTTCTGCTTTATAATAGCTATGGAAAAGGACAGGTCTGGTCCACAAATCAAGTTCTAAATTAGGGCAGCCTGTTTGCAGGCAAAGGGATGACTGCTAAGTGAGACACTTTCAAAAGTGAGTTAATGAGGCGGCATATAACGTGTAGGCAGCTGGGATCAAGTGAATTCCTAAAGGAGTATAGAGGGCGTCGGGTGCACGCTTAAGAGAAAAATCAGGAGGGCTTGAAGGGGACACGAGATGGCTTGGGCAAATAATATAAAAGGAGAATACAAATACATGAAGGGTAATAGGGTAACTAGGGAGAGAATAGGGCCGCTTAAAAATCAACATGATTCGTGGAGTCAGAAGAGATGGGCAAGATCCGAAATTAATATTTCTTGTTAATATTTACCATTAAGGTATGGATGCCTGGGAACGTGAGGAAATAAGTGGTAATATCTTGAAGAATGTCCACATTACATTAGAGATGCTGGAAGTCTTAAAACACATTACGGTAGATAAATCCCTGGGACCTATTGAAGTGTATCCTAGGACTTTGTGGGAATCTAGGGAGGAAATTTCAGGGCACCGTGCACCGTTATCATAGACAGCCACAGGTGAAGTGCTTGATGACTGGAGGGTGGCTAATGTTGTGCCATTATTTAAGAAAGGCTGCAGGAAAACGCCTGGGAACTACAGACCAGTGAGCCTAACGTCCATTGTGGGTACGTTGTTAAAAGGGATTCTGAGACACAGGATTTACAGGCATTTGGAGAGGCACAGACTCATTTGGGATCATCAGCATGGCTTTTTGCATGGGAAATAGCGTTCCATGAATTTGATTGAGCTTTTGAAGAAACGACCAAGAACGTGGATGAGGGCAGTATGGTAGACATCATCTACATGGACTTTAGCAAGGTCTCTGACAAGGTACTGCATGGTAGGTTGTTGAGTAAGGTCAAATCTCACCGGATCTAGAGAGAGCTAGCCAACTGGATACCAAATTGGCTTGACTGTAGGAGGACAGAGGGTGATAGTACAGGATTGTTTTTCAGATTGGAGGTCTATGACCAGCAGTGTGCCACAGGGATTAGTGCTGGGTCCACTCATTCACCATTCATCTAAATGCTTTGGATGAGAATTTAGATGAGTAAATTTACTGATGATACCATGATTGGTGATGTAGTGGACAGTAAAGAAGGTTAGCTGGGAATGCAGCGAGATCTTGATCAACTGGGCTAGTGGGCTGAGGAATGGAAGATGGAGTTTAATTTAGATAAATGCAAAGATGTTGCATTTTGGTGAAGCAAATCAGAGCAGGACTTACACAATCAATGGCAGGACCCTGGGGTGTGCTACAGACAGAGTTCCAGGGGTACAGGTTCGTAGTTCTTCAAAAATGGAGTCATAGGTAGACAGGGTGGCGAAGGCAGCGTACAGCTTGGTTGCTTTCATTGGTCAGAGTTGGGAGACCTTGTTGCAACTGTACAAGGTATTGGTGAGGCCACATTTGGAGTTCTGCATGCAGCTCTGGTCATCCTACTAAAGAAAGGAGACTATTAAACTAGAAAAAGTTTTACTGGGACACTACCTGGACTGGAAGATGAGTTACATGGAGAGGTTGGATAAAGCTGGGACTCTTTTCCCTGGAAAGTAGGAGACAGAGGGGTAAACTTGTAGTGGTCTATTAAATCATGAGAGGCATTGATAAGGTAGATAGCCAACAGCTTTTCCCGATGGGAGGGGTGTCTAAAACTATAGGGCAGAGGTTTAAGGCGAGAGGGGAGAGATACAATAGGGTCCAGAGGGGCAATAACTTTTCACACAGAGGGTGGTGAGTGTCTGGAACAGGTTGTCAGAGGCAGTGGTGGAAGTGAGTAAATGTTTTGTAAATGACAAAATTGTAGGCAGGTACATGGACGGGATGGGTATGGAGGGATGTGGACCAAATACAGGCAAATAGAGCTAGTTTAAATTGTGAAAACTGGGCAGCATGGGGAAGTTGGGCCAAAGGGCCTGCTTCCATGCTGTAACTCTATGCCTCTACAAAAGAAAGTCATCTTATCCCCACCCAATCTCCACTTGAGATTTTTTCTCAAGATGGCAACTTATGCTGAGGTATGAAGTAATTATATGGTGTCATGGATAAATTCATATTACAGCCCAAGAAATAAATCAGTTACTCAGCTGTGGGAAGTAACCAAACCTGCCATTGTCCTCATCACACTCAAAAGAGGCCTAATGCAATCGGAAAACAAAGATAACTCAAGCTAGTATTCTCTACCTCAGTTGCTAGACACTCAAGCAAATATGGCACTCTTGCAACTACCTTACCTGAAACCACCTGAATACCTAACTTGGAAAGATGCAGAAGTAACAGGGTTGTTGTCATGGGTGACTTTAATTTCCCTAATATAAATTGGAACCTCCTTAGTATGGTGGCACAGTGGTTAGCACTGCTGCCTCACAGTACCAGAGACCCAGGTTCAATTCCCACCTAAGGCAACAGTCTGTGTGGAGTTTGCAAATTCTCCCAGTGTCTGCATGGGTTTCCTCAGTGTGCTCCGGTTTCCAACCACAGTCCAAAAATATGAAGGTTAGGTGAATTGGCCATGCTAAATTGCCCAAAGTGGTACATATAGGGGTCTGGGTAGGTTGCTCCTCGGAGGGTCGGTGTGGACTTGGGCCGAACGGCCTGTTTCCACACTAAGTAATCTAATCTAATCTAGTACAAATAGTTTGGATGGTACAGACTTTATTAGGTGCATCCAGGAAGGATTCCTGACTCAATGTCGAGAGGCCGACTAGAGGCGAGGACATATTGGATTTGATACTTGGCAATGAACCAGGTCAGGTGTCAGATGTGTTGGTGAGAGAGCATTTTGGTGATAGCAATCACAACTCCCTGACCTTTACTATAGGTTATGGAGAGGAATAGGAGCAGATGGTATGGGAAAGTATTTAATTGGGGGGAGGGAATTACAATACTATTAGACAGGAACTGTGGAGCATAAATTGGGAACAGATATTCTCAAGGAAATGCATGACAAATGTGGAGGCTGTTTAGGTAGCACTTGCTGTGAATGCTGAAAAGGTTTGTCCCATTGAGGCAAGGAACAGATGATAGAGTGAACGAACCTTGAATGACAAGAGATGTGGAACATCTAGTCAAGAGGAAGGGGGAAGCTTACTTACGGTTGAAGAAGCAAGGATCAGACAGGGCTCGAGAGGATTAAAGTAGCCAGGAAGGAACCGAAGGATGGACTTAGAAGAGCTAGAAAAGGACATGAAAAAACCCCGGCAAGTAGGATTAAGGAAAACCCCAAGGTGTTCTACACTTGTGAGGAACAAGAAAATAGCCAGAGTGAGGGTAGGGCTGATCAGGGATAATGGACGCAACTTGTGCCTGGAGTTACAGGAGGTAGGGGGGTCCTTAATGAATACTTGGCTTCAGTATTCATGAGTGAGAGGGACCTTGTCATTTGTAAAGACAGCATGTAACAGGCCTATACGCTCACACAGGTTGATGTTAAGGAGGAGAATGTGTTGGAAATTTTGAAAAATGTGACAATAGATAAGTCCCCGAGGCCAGATGGGATATACCCAAGATTACTACAGACCAGTGAGGAAAGAGATTGCTATGCCTTTGGCAATGATTTTTGCATCCTCACTGTCCACTGGAGTAGTATCAGATGATTGGAGGGTGCCAAATGTTATTCCCTTGTTCAAGGGATAACCCTGGGAATTACAGTCCAGTCAGTGTTAAGTTGGTGGTGGGCAAATTATTGGAGGATTCTGAGAGACAGCATCTATGATTATTTGGAAAAGCATAGCTTGATTAGAGAGAGGGTCAGCATAGCTTTGTGAGGGGCAGGTCATGTCTCACAAGCCTAATTGAACTGAGAATGTGACAAAACACATTGATGATGGTAGAGAAATGAATGTAGTGTACATGGATTTTAACAAGATGTTTACTAAGTTTTCCCATGGTAGGCTCATTCAGAAAGTAAGGAGGCATGGTACACAGGGAAATTTGACTGTCTGGATACAGAATTGGCTGGCCCATAGAAGACAGAGTGCTAGTTGATGGAAAGTATTCAGCCTAGAGCTCAGTGACCAGTGGTGTTCTGCAGGGATCTGTTCTGGTGGATCTGCTCTCTGATTTTAACAAATTACTTGAATGAGGAAGTGGAAGGGTGGGTTAGTACATTTGCCAATGACAAAGGTTGGAGGAGTTGTGGATAGTATTGAGGGCTGTTGTAGGTTGCAACGGGACATTGACAGAATGCAGAGCTGGGCTGAGAAGTGGCAGGTGGAGTTCAATTTGGAAAAGTGAAGTGATTCATTTTGGAAGGTCAAATGTGAATGCAGATAACCTCTGCAAAGTTATGCTGCAGCCCTATTCCAAGTGTGATTAGACCACACGTGGAATTTTATGTTCAGTTCTGGTAGCTTTGTTGTAAGAAGGATGTGGAAGCTCCAGAGAGGGTGTAGAGGAGATTTACCAGGATGCAGCTTGGACTGGAGGGCATATCTTATGAAGAAAGTTTGAGGGAGTTTGGGCTTTTCTCATTGGAGCAAAGAAGGACGAGAGATGACTTGATAGAGGTATAATGAGAGGCATAGATAGAGTGGATAACCAGAGACATTTTCCCACAGTAGAAATTTCTATCACGGGGGGGCATAATTTTAATGTGATTGGACGAAGGTTTATGGGGAATGTCAGTGGTAGGTACTTTACACAGAGAATGGTGGGTGTGTGAAATGCACTGCTAGCAGTGGTAGTAGAGTCAGATTCATTAGGGATGTTTAAGCGACACTTGGATAGGCACATGGATGATAGTAAAATGAAGGGTATGTAGGTTAGTTTGATCTTAGAGCAGGATAAAAGGTTGGCACAAATCAAGGGTCGAAGGGCCTGAACTGTACTGTTCTGTTCTATGTTCTAAACGAGAAAATAAACAGAACTTTCACAGTAGATATGGCTCAGCAACATACCATGATGTGCATTTGAAACAAAACTAACTAAATTACAATTCGTTGAATATTGAAGGAAATAAAAAGAAAGATTCTTAAGATTTTGATTACTGAATACAAATACACAAAGAAAGTTGTCACTGTGATTCATCCCAGTGGACAGTACTCCCTCAATGGTGAGAAATACAAGTGTAACCATTCTGATACTGAGTTTCATGTATACGATTAGACCATTAGAACACAATTGTTGGAGTAGGTCAGTTGGCTCTTCCAGCTACCTCCTCTATTCAACAAGATTGTGCCTAACTTTTGTCACCTTCATGCCTAGCCCCATATTCCTCAAATTCTTTTATCATCCACAAATCTTATCAATCTCTGTATTGAATATACTCAACAACTGAATAGCAATAGTTCCCTGGATTGGAGAATTTCAACGATTCAAAATTTTTGAAATACAGAAGATTGCCCTCATCCTATTCTAAATGGTTGACCCCTCATTCCAATACTGTGAACCCAGTTCTAGTCTCTTCACCCTGGGAGGTTGTCTTACATCTGCCATGTTAAAATGTAAGCTTTTTGTATCTTTTACATGCAATTGTCTCCCATTCTTTTAAATTCTAGGAAATAAGCCTAAATCAACTCAATCCTCCCTCAGAGTAATGTCTGGATGGGAAGACTTGTCCTCGTGAAATTTGTTACACCAAGCCTCCTTGGACAGCAACATCTAAACCCACCACCATTACTATGAAGGACAATATAGTAACAGTTGTACAGCATGGAAACAGACAGTTAAGTCCAACTCATCCATGCCTATCAGATATCCTAATATACTATCAAGTCCCATTTGATAGCATATGACGTCTCCCTCTAAACTTTTCCTAATCATGTACCAATTCAGATGCCTTTAAAATATTGCAATTGTACCAGTTCCACCACTTCCTCTGGCAGCTCAGTCCATACACACACACACACACACACACCATCCTCTGCGTGAAAAGGTTGCCCCTAAGTCCCCTTTAAATCTTGCCCCTCTCACTTTAAACTTACACCCTCTAGTTTTGGATTCCTCTACGTTGGGAAAAAAAGATCTTGGCTATTCACCCTATCCATGCCTCTCATGATTTTAAAAACATCTATAAAGGTCACCCTTCATCCTCTAACTCTCCAGCGAAAATAGCCCCAACCTATTCAGCCTCTCCCTATAGCTCAAATCCTCCAATCCTGGCAACATCCTTGTAAATACCTTCTGAATCCTTTCAAGTTTGACAACACCTCCCCTAAGCAGGGAGACTGGAATTGAATGCAGTATTCCATAAGTGGACTAAACAATGTCCCGTACAGCTATAAAATGACATTCCAACTCCTATACTCAATGCACTGACCACGAAAGGCAAGCGTACTAAACACCTTCTTCACTACTCTGTCTACCTACAACCCCACCTTCAAGGAAATATGATCCTACAAAGATCTCTTTGTTGGGCACTACTCCCCAGGAACTAACATTCCGTGTCTAAGTCCTCCTCGGATTTGCCTTTCCAAAATGCACCACCTCACATTTAAATTAAACTCCATCTGCCACTCCTCAGCACATCAGTCCATTTAATTATAGTCCTATTGTATGGCAGCAGATACATGGTAACACCACCTGTAAGTTCCTGTTCCTTCAGTGTTGCTGGGTTAAAATCTTGGATCTCCCGCCCTAACAGCATTGCGGATAGATCCACACCAAATAGACAGCAGTGAATTAAGAAGGCAGCTCACCGTCACCTACTCAAGAGCAAGTACAGATAGGCAATAAATGCTAGCCCAGCCAGCAACATCCACATCAATTGAGAGAATTAAAAAGGTGTCTTACAAAGCAAGTATACCTTTCTTTAGTTAAGGATATAATAACTGCACATACTATTTAGTCTCAACAATATCCAGTGTAATACCATTGTACCACAATCCTTTCGTAATAAAATCTAGCATAGCATTTTGTTTCCCTAACTGCTTGCTGACTCTATATTAACTTTGTGATTTATGTATAAATTGACCAAAGTTCCTTGGCATACCTACAGTAGCTTTTACAATCTATTTTATGTTACTTATTAGGTTACTTCATATGCTATTTCCTCTCCCTTTATCAATTGCCTTGCCATCCTTTGCTAAATTCTAAAATCTTCTTAATTCTAAGACTTTTGCCTCCTATTGGCAAAGTAAGCATCTTGCTTTAATCTAATACTACTCTTAATTTGCCTTGTTGGACATGTTCAAACCAATTTTGCTGTGGAGATTTAAATTCCTTAAGGCAGTGTACATTCCTTAAGGCATCAATAGTATTACTGAACAAACTGACTTGTTCTGTTAAAGATCTTCCTTTACCCCAAACACAAGGATTCACCTTGCCATTTTTATAAACTGATTTTCATTGCAATCCTTCCTTTCTGAAAACAGCCATGTTACCTTAGTTAATATCAAACCAAAGTCCTCTGTAGCTTCCACACCGTAGACTGGTTAGTAAGGTTAGATCACATGGAACACGGGGAGAACTAGCCATTTAGATATAGAACTGGCTTGAAGGTATGAGAACAGAGGGTGGTGTTGGTGTTGGAGTGTTGCTTTTCAGACTGGTGGCCCCTGACCAGTAGTGTACCACAGGTGCTGGTTCCACTCCTTTTTGTCTTTGATATAAATCATTTGGATGTGAACATAGGAGGTATGGTATTAAGTTTGCAGATGACACCAAGAAGATAACCTCAGAGTACAACAGGTTGTTATTGGCTTGGCTGGTGGGCCAAGGAGTGGCAGATAAGTTTAATTTAGATGTGAGGTCTGTATTTTGGAAAGGCAATTCAGGCATAACATATACACTTAACGGTAAAGTCCTGGGGAATATTGCTGAATAAAGAGATCTTGGAATACAGGTTCATAGTTCCTTGAAAATTGAAATCGCAGGTAAACAGGATAGTGAAGGTGTTTTATATGCTTGCCTTTATTGGTCAATGCATTGAATATAGGAGTTGGGAGGTCATGCTGCAGCTGTACAAAACATTGATTAGGCCACTTTTGAAATGTTGCGTTTAATTCTGGTCTTCCTCCTATAGGAAGGGTGTTGTGAAATTTGAAAGAGTTCAGAAAAGATTTAAAAGGATGTTGCTAGGGTTAAAGAGTTGAACTATACAGAGAGGCTGAAGAGGCTGGGGCTGTTTTCCCTGGAGCATCAGCAGTTGAGGGTGACCTTTTTAAAAGTCATGAGGGGCATGGATAGGGTGAGTAGACAAGATCTTTTCACCAGAGTAGAAGAGTCCAAAACTAGAGGCCATAGGTTTAAGGGTAGGTGGGTGGGAGGGATTTAAGATGGACCTAAGGGGCAACTTTTTCCACCGAGAGGGTGATGAGTGCATGGAATGAGCTGCCAGAGTGGTGCAGACAGGTTCAAATTACAACATTTAAAAGGCAAAAGGATAGGTACATGAATAGGAAGGATTTAAAGAAATATGGGCCAAATGGGACTAGACTAATTTAGGATATCTTGTCCGAATGGATGAGTTGGACCGAAGGGTCTGTTTCCCTGCTGTACAGTTCTATTACTCTAAATTGTCAAACTTGACTTGACAATACACTTACAACAGCTACATTCCTCTCAGATCTAGCCCTGACTGTAGCATATTACTTCTCAATGATCAACCATGATCTCATTCAATGGTGCAACAGGCTGAATGGCTTACTCCTCTTACTACGTTCCTATGATTGAGTTGTCAATCAAATCACAGATGAGTACAAACATCAATTAAAACAGATTTAAATTCATTTGATTGCAATTCTTATACAGAGAACAATTGAGTCAGTTCATTTATGCTCACCTTGACAGGAGGTTTCTAAACAGTATTAAATATTAATACCATTAAAAAGGAAAAAATATTTGCAGACAATAATAAACATATAATGCTTTTGCATACCTTAACGCTATGCTGTACTGGTCCATTGCTTCCTGGTAATCATTTACAGCTACGAGAAAATCTCCAAGCATCCGATGCAAAACACACACACTCTGATTTGCCAATGCATTTCTCAGAAGAGCTATACCTTCTTCATACTTCTGTTCTCGATCTATCACGAATAAATAAGATTTTAGAAATCATGACTGCAGTCTTCAAACATTCACACTTTGCAGAATATAAAATCATTTTATATTGGATCTTCATTTCACCCAGGAGAAAGTGAAGACTGTTGGAGATCAGAGTCAAACAGTGTGGTACCTCTCAGTGCCCTTGGCCCACAAACCTCATTCCTCATGAAGGGCTTATACCCGAAAAGGTGATTCTCCTACTCCTCGGATGCTGTCTGACTGGCTGCGCTTTTCCAGCACCACACTCTGACTCCATTTCATCCCTCAAGTTGCACACACTGTTCAGGTTATCAATTTTCAGACTGACACTAGGTGGTGTAGTGGCTCGTTTGCTCCAGTTTCCTTATCCCATGTGTAATGATGTATTTTCAATTCTGCCATTTCCAGCCTGTCCCATATACAGAGGAAACCCGATTATCCAAAAAATCAATTATCTGAAAATCGAATGATCTGAATAAGACCTGAAGGTCCCGTAAAACCGTTACGGCAAAGAGGTGTTACCGACAATGGTGCGATGATCACATCTTTTGTTTAACTAAAGATTACTTGCACTGAAGAGGTGTAAAGGTTGCATCAAAGAGGTGTTAATGACACTGGTGCAACAATCGCAGTTGGTCAATTGTAGCAGTGTTAAAATAATATTAACACAAAAATGACTGACATGCTGAAGGATTTAAATGCATGACAAAATTCAGAGGTGTCTTCATTCACTCTATGACTTTGTTCAGAGTACGTATCTGTTAATAGATATAGAAGAATACAGTGCAGTACAGGCCCTTTGGCCCTTGATGTTGCGCCGATCCAAGCCCACCTATCCTACACTAGCCCACTATCCTCCATATGCCTATCCAATGCCCGCTTAAATGCCCATAAAGAGGGAGAGTCCACCACTGCTACTGGCAGGGCATTCCATGAACTCACGACTCGCTGAGTAAAGAACCTACCCCTAACATCTGTCCTATACCTACCACCCCTTAATTTAAAGCTATGCCCCCTCGTAATAGCTGACTCCATACGTGGAAAAAGGTTCTCAGTCAACCCTATCTAAACCCCTAATTATCTTGTAAAGTGATCGAGTTTGTTGTATGTACTTACTATGTCTGTGAAGGGAAAGCAGACAGTAATGACAATTGAACAGAAAAGCAAGATTTTACTGCATCTGGATTGTGGTGACAAGGCATCAAAGATTGCTCAAGAGTACAACGTTGGAATAGCAAGTGTCCGACATCAGGAAAGCAAGACCGGTGATTAAGAAATTTATCAACCAAAGTGACACTTCAAATGCATTAAAAAGAAAATCCATGAAGCCAGCAAAAGATGAGCCACTCAACCAAGCTGAATTTTGTATGGTTTTCATAGCAGCATCGAAAGGGGATTCCTGGCCCGATGATACTAGAAAAAGCTGCCAGTTTCCACGAACAACTCCATGCCAGTGAGGCCGATCACAGTGTATCATTGGGCTGGTTACACAGTGTTTCAAACATTGGCATGGCATTAGACAACTCAGCGTTCTTGAAGAGCAGACGTCCATGGATGACAGCACAGTGGAAGGTCACAGACAGAAATTACAATCCAACATTCATGAAGGAAAGTATGAACCTGAGTAATTGTACAATGCTGATGAAAGTGGATTGTTTTGGCGTGCACAGCTGGACAAAACACTCGCACCCACCGCAGAAAAGCAGGTGTCGGGACTTGAATTGCAGAAGGATCGCATTACGATTTTCCCTTGCATCAATGTCACCAGCACTCAAATTACCGCTTGTCTGCATCAGATGTTATGCTAATCCCCGTTGTTTGAAGAACTGTGACAAGAACTCATTTCCCGTGAAGCACAAAACAAGGCATAGATGACATATCCACTTTTTTCATCCTGGTTTCAGGAATAATTTGTACCTGCCGTCAGATTACATTTAGCAAGCGCTGGATTCGAGCAACATGCCCTTCTGTTTGTTGACAACGTGGGGGCATGCACTATGAAAGGCAGCCAATTAGAATCACCAGACGGAGCTATCAAGTATTTATCACCAAACACTACTTCAAGGTTACAGTCACTCGATTAGGGAATCATCACAATAATGAAAAAATATTATTGCTGTAACATGTTGCGTGCCATCCTCGGTGAAGACAATGCAGATATAGGAGAACAGGAAATTAAGGAGGCATTTACGGTCCAGGACTCTTTGTTCATGTTGCTGAATCTTGGGACCATATCAAGCCACAGACAGTAGCGGAGTGTTGGCACAATGGCTTGCGTGTTGGTAGCTGTGACAGTGAAGAGGACACCCATCCACGTCAAAAGGCAACCATTGACATCACCGAGGACTGCAGACAGATGGGATTAGGAGAGTCTGTAGAAGCTGAGATCAATGCTTGGGTAAACTGTAGCAACGACATCGGAACAGAGACACTCAGCAATGATCAGATAATCAACATAGTCATGGAAGAACAGCAGGAAAGTACAGATACCGTGGATGGTAAGGAAAATCAGATACCAACACCACCTCCGTTAATGAAAGCTATCGACAGTTTGCAACTTTTCATGGAGTGGTATGAAGCACAAGACAAAGTCGATGCCGTTAAATTGATGCATTTTCATCAAATGTTATTGTTTGCAAAAAAAAAAGAGACAGCACCATCTCAAGCAACAGCGGCTGGATATTTTCTTCGAAAAATAATAACTGACCTCCACCTCAATTTTATTTACACAAAAAGTGAGTTGATTTGTAAAATATGAATTTTTAAGCAATATCCAGTGTTTGTACAAATTTTAGTGATTGAATGAAATAAAAAAAACTCTGTAAACATGCTTTTTAAAGCAATTATGTGCAGTATGGCTTCCTTTAAGGTCAAATCAATTATCCGAATGAAAAACTGCCCGCCCATTGCCTTCCAATAATAGAGGTTCCTCCATAGATAGTCTGAAATTTAGAATAACCATGTTACGAATTCAATGTTCTCTTACCATGAATTAGCACTTCAATTTTTTTTCTTTTTTTTCTTGAAAACAACAGCACTGAAAATCCCATTTAACTTTTGAATTAGCGCAATTTGGTATATAAAACAAGTACAGTACTAAATCAGGATAATGATTAATATTACCAGAATCAGCTAATTAAATCATTCAAGCAGATTAGTACATTTCAGATAAGTTTGAGCAGAGAAGGAAAGCAAAACCAAATCTGATGCTGGTAAATGCTTATTTGTCTTGTTTATTGAATAATTTGTGTGTCTTTATATCCCAGTCAGATAACTGATTATGAAATGTGAAGTATGCTCTAAACAATGACAATTGTTTTAAAATGTGGTATAAAGTAGCACAGGCCAACATAAAGGTTTCTTTAGCACTTATAAATTGTTCATTCAAATTTGGAGTTTCTATGGTTATGTGAGCAACTAAAGATGGTTTTCCATCTTCTGTTCTTATTCGTGTTTCACATTTTGAAAACCAGTCTTAAAAGATGATAAACCAGGATGATTTGACATTGCAACTAGATTTTGACATGGACTCATGTATCCTGGGATTTACCATTGATCTGAAACTGATCTGGATTAGTCATATAAACACTGTGGCTGCAAGAGCAGGTGAGAAGCCAGAAATTCTACAAGTAACTCACCTCCTGATTCCTCAAAGCATGTACACCATCCACAAGGTACAAATCAGGAGTATGATGGAATACACTTTATTTGCCTGGGTAAATGCAACTCTCAACATACAAGAAACTTGACACTGTCCAGCCTGGTTGATTGGCACCTCAACCATTCATTTCCTCTACCATCTATGCTCAACAGCAGCAATGCATATTATTTACAAATTACACTGCAAAAATTCACAAAGACTCTTTATGCTGAGCCTTCTGAACACACAACCACTATCTAGAACGGTCAGGGCAGCAAATACATGGGAAGTCTGTCACCTAGTCACATACCATCATGACTTGGAAACATATCATCATTCCTTCAGTGTTGCTGGGTCAAAATCCTGGAACTCCCTCTCCAATGGGGTTGTGGGTACACCTACACCAAATCAACTGCAGCAATTCAAGAAGGCAGCTCACCACCAGCACCTCAAGGGCAACAAAAGGATGGACAAAGTAAAGTATGTCACTCTTGAATTCCTAACTGGATTATTTATTAGTGATTATCTTATGTTTAAGGCTCCTAGTTCTGGTCTTACGTGCAAGTGGAAACTTGGGGTCAGGTTTTGCAGTTGAAATGACACTGAAACAGTCAAAAGCTTGTCACTGCTATTCAACAAAAACAAACCACTCTTGGCATCTGCACGTGTGCAATTAAGATAAAAATTCAGAGGTTGCTATCAATGATCCACTGATCCTCCCTGGGGTGTGATGTTTTAGAAAAATCATTTATAAATAGTTGATTTAATGTAAACTACTACTTTTTTTTCGAATTAATGTATTAGATCCTTAGAAAGCTAAACCTTGTTGAATGAAATCTAGCTAGGTTTTTAATAGTATAGCAAATAATTAGTCTGATCAACCTCTCTGGCTCTGAAAAACTAATATGCTTGCAGTTAGAGAATTCTATAATCCCAAATGGTTCATTAGCCTATTAAATGACACTTCTACTGATCGATGCCAAAGATTCCCTGTGGCTGGGACCAGAATGGAATTCATCTCAGAAAGCAGTTTGAACACCATATAATGAACACTACATCTTTGTGAAAGTTAGCAGCAATTGCCGTCACTTCAAAACCAACTTCAAAAATCAGGCCATTATCTTTACACCTGCCTTATCAAGTGGTTTCATAATCTTGGAAATCTCTATTTGAAAGGATTTCTTTTGATTCTGATCATATGATCAACATTGATTTAGTGGGAGCATGCCTACCGTTGAGTCAGAAGTGAACACAAGACTTATGCCAAAACATTGGCCCACCACTGAGTAATTGCAACATTATTGGAGATGCTATAGTTAATGAGGTGTTAACATGATGTGAACACTGGCTGCATCTTTTGCCTACAAGGCAAACTACTGCATTTCAAAGTTAATGTACTAGTTGTAAACCGTACTATAGTACATAAAAGGCTGTGAAAGTTACTCCACAAATGTAGCTTCTTTCTTTCTATCATTCTCAACTTATGCTTGCTGGTTACTAATGCTGTGCTCTCCATTAACTTCATGATGATAAAAATCTCAACTTTCCAAACCTTTGTTAATAACTATCAATCTCATTCTGAATTTCTTTCTGTTTAATGTTTGTGGTACCATTTCCATAATATCTTCTAATAGCTTTCCAATAAAGGGTGCCAAGACATATATTCTGCATCCTGACTGTGACCTTGCTAATGACCTTTTCAAATTCAATTTTTTCTTAGGAGTATTTATTGCATAATTGATGGTACAAATTGATGCCCATAGCTGAAGCACAAAATATTGTAAAACATATTTACACCCTTGTCTAATTTCTATCACAATAGCTGAAATTAAACTAACTCTTCAAAAAGTCAGGAAAATGTCCAGAAAATTAAAATTCTACTATGCATCATTGTTTACTTAACATTACCACATGAATAACTTTTCTAATACAAATAACAGATGAAAACAACTTACTCAAAAGTTCTGCTTTTTTGACAACTGCTTTCAGGTAATCAGATTTCTGTGCTAGTGCTTTATCCAGCAATGTCCTTGCCTTCTCTTGTGTCATTGGGTCTTCCAAGCATACAGTGGCAAAAAGTGTTAAGGTCTGGGCATTTGGACCCAGTGTTTTAAAGACATTATTTGCCATCACCATTGCTTCACGTATGCTGTTTGAAGCTAAATAACATTCAACTAGACCTGTAACAAAACAAAAGGAAGGCAGTGCAACTGAGACTTAGGAAAGAAATTGTTACAAGTTGAAATGTCAAACAACTATGAAAAGTGTTAAATAAATTGTTTAGCTTTGTAAAACTACCACAATAGACCACAAGATATAACAAGTGATGTATTTAAACAACAATAAAGGCTCCCTGGGGAGACAAGACATCTAAAAATAAATTTGGGCTGTTGTCTCCAGACCAGAGATTGTCAGAGGGTAAATCTCCCAGGTTATTAAAGTTGTGGAAGGGTTTGAGAAGGTAAACTCCAATACTGATGTCAGGAGAAAAGCACATGGAAAAATCACAGCCATCAAATATTGCGAATAAACAAATGTGGTTTTTTTTAAGAATCAGAGATAATAATTCAAAAGAAATAATTTTAAACATTTGTACAAATCTGTTACAATGTATAAACAGAAAATGAACAGAGCCAAGCCCAAAGAGTCTGCTGATATTAGTGTAATGAAGCCCACTGCATTGATGTGTAGTGCTGACGGGGAACAGAGCATAAATCACTAGCTTAGAAGGGAGTAGCCAAAATTACAGTAGGTTCTGATAACATGATAGTTTCATTTTCATGCAATCTCGCATTGTAAGTAAGTCACTCAATAGCAGTGCCATTTATATTAGTGGGATTGGAATCACGTTATCACCAATACAGAAAAGGAATGTTCGCATTCTACAAATAATGGTCCAAATTCTTCAACCGTGTTAAAGCTAATTCGCATTGAAGAAACACGCGTGATAGCAGAACCAACTGTGAAATTAGATTTAGGATTGCTCCAAATGCAAAGATAATGTACCACCTTGTGAAAATGGGAGCAATGGAAGCAAAAACTGGTAGACTTCAACAATAGAAATGCATGTAGGGAGGAGTTTAAAGTTTAAATCAGGAGCTGTTATAATGCAGAACAAGACAGAATGGGAGGTAAAGTATTCTATTAAAAATAATTAAGTGATATAGGAGAGGATCAAGAGAAACAACTAATGCGAAAGAGTAATAATATTTAAATAAAATGCAGACACTCTACAGAGTAAAAGTTTAGATCCAGTTTATAAACAAAACGGGAGAAAAACATTTCCTCCCCCATGAATAAGTTAATGCCCTGACTATTTTGCTCTGTTGCCACCTAAAGGCCAAGGCCTGAAATTGCTTATAGATTTAGACCAAATTTTTCAAAATTTCACCTACAAATTCATTAAAATTAATTATAAACAGATGGTCGCATACAAATGTTAACAGGAATTTGTGGGGCAAATTTAAACTGGGAACTCCAAATTAAGGAATAAACACAGATCCTTTCTAAAGAATTTTCAAATATATATTAAATGCAATAAATAAAGCAATTCGATAAATACAGTATTGGCCCAGTTATCATTTTATTCATGTTAGTACAGAGCTCCACATTTCTAGCTGGGAATTCTTTGCAGATCACGAAGCAATGAAGTACTTAGTTAAATGCGCAAAAAACAAATACATCAAGCAACAGATAAAGATAACAGAATTCAAAGCTATTCTGGCCTGCCACTATTTATGCATGGAATTCATACAAAATAACTAAATCCTTTGTATACAGAACTTAGGAAAGTCATTATGCTGCATAAGAATGTTGATAAATAAGAAATTTACCATCATAACAATCCATTCTGCATGGGGCAAGACGCATTGCTTCTCTGAAGTGTATGATAGCCTCCTGGATTCTGCCCAGGGCTCGCAAGGCAGCACCCTTTAATAATAAGGCTTGTACACTGTTACTATTCAATTGAATTGCTTTTGCTCCAAGATACAAAGCACGTGAATATCGTTTGCTGTACAAACACTGATACCTGTAGACAGCAAGGCAACAAAATAAATTACAAATGTTTCCTAATATAGCATACTGTGAACACCATTAGTGAATTCTTATTTTTAAAAAAAGCTTTACTGCACAAAGTCCACTGCCAGGGTGTATGATATTTCCTGAGGATTAGAAGTTATTAGTTTAGTTAAGTCACATCAACTTCACAAAATAATTGTATCTGAATGTTGGTTCACTGCAGTCGCATTTGCTTAAAGTTTTGTGTCTGAGCTGGGTGGAGTGTGCTATGAAATTTTCAAGTTTAAGAATGCTTGAGGTCCTCACCTAATCCACATACTTACACTGAACTTTGAGAAGATTGGTGCCAAAATAAAGTAATCAGAATTAATCCTTTGAGTACATTTACAAGTATTTTTTATGAACATGTTTATTGCTTTGCAAATTTTCAGAACTTGCAATGTTACATTTTGTCTCTCTATCATCTATGTTTAGTCCTCTCTCTTTCTCATTACCATACTATCCTTGAACGCAATATGTGCATACGCAGAATTAGCATCTACACGCATATTAATAAAATCCATTTGGACTTTTACCATCACTATTTTTAAGCCCTCCACAGACTCTGTTGCCAAATTATTTGTCCGAATCCCAGTCTTGGAAGAACTGCAATCTCCTCCAAGTAAACACTAGGAGGTTTGATGCCATGGCCTGCTGCCCGAAGATGGTTCTATCCCCTTCCATGGCCACTATCTCACGTTGAATCAGCACAGTCAGAGGCTAAGTTCTATTCAATTCTGAATTTCTGACCTCCCATCTACTATAAATCTACTCAGCAATTCCACCTTGCTCTTTGCCGTAAGAACCTTCTTAAAAGCCACACCATCCACCAAGGTACAGTGACTTCTCCTTCTATAATTTCATTTGCTTCATTTTTGGGCATTTGTCTGTGTTAAAGATGCTACATAAATGCAAGGCTTTGTTGTGAAATCAATGCTATTTTTGTCATTTGTATCCAGTCAAGCCATAATTGCTTTATTGGCAAAATAGGTCAGATTTTATTTAATTTTACAAAAGTTTCTTTGACTTCTTGTTCAAAACATTTTAAATCTGCAACCTAGAAAATAAAAGGTTTACAAATATTATTAATTAAACTAACCTGTGTGCTTATAATTATAGCACTGAGTATTATAATTAAAATACTTTGTCACACCACTTATTAAATTCTATTCTAATGAATACTAGACCTCAAAAATGTTGGATTTCAACTAGGGTTCCTAAATGGGGTGACCCAATTTCTGATCCATAGTCAATTTTGAATAAAATAAAAACAGAGAATTGTATGGCATGAATAGTGATCAAAGCACAAATATCTATAGAGTGTTCTCATTCATTATATCTTGCTACTTTATAGCACTGTAAAACTTGTATCAATGGTGCTGTATATAACTTAAAATTTCTTTCCCTCACAAATATCACTGCAGCAGAGAATTCAGTATTTGATAAGACAGTGGATATCATTATTTGAACTGACAAGCCACAAATAACATTTATGCTACACAAGTGCCAGGCAGTGACCATCCTCAGAAGTGGGGAGACAGAATATAACAATCTCGCTTTAATACTCAACTGCAATAACATTGCTAAATCTTCCACATAAACATCAGCAGTGGGAGGTGGCTTACCCTTAAAGCATGTAAATAGTGGGTCTACAAAGCAAGTCAGCAGTTGGAAACTATGGTGACTAACTCATTTCCTGGCTCCCAAAAGCCTGTCCACCATCAACAAGGTACAAGTCAGGAATGTGAATGAATAATCCCACTTGTCTGGATCAGTACAACTTGACTAACATTCAAGAAGCAGTTTCCAGCTCAGGACTCCATCCACCAACTTAAATAATGCCTCCCTCCACTACTATCACATAACTGTAGCACTCTGTAGTATGCACTGCAGCAAAACCCTAATGTGCCTTTGATGGCAACTTCCAAACTTGTGAGGTCAACCCATTAGAAGGGTAAGGATACCTAGTGCATGGAAACACTGCCTGCAAAGTTCCCCTCCAAGTCACACACCATCCTGACTTAGATTACATCATTGTTCTTTCACAGTCACATGGGTAAAATCCTGGAACTTCCTTCCCAATAATACAGGTGTATCTACACTACATAGCCTGTAGCAGTTCAGCACCATTTTCTCAGAAACATTATGGATGAGCAACAAATGATAGCCTTGTCAGCGATGCTCAAATCCCATGCAATAAAAGAAAATGTAATTTTACAGGGCAGCTATGAACAGTATAGGACTTTCTACTTTAATAACAAGTCATGATAAAGAATCTTGACACAATAGCATGAATAAAACATTCTAATTGTCAAATGTTTTACTGTGCAGCCATACAGAACCATTTTATGGGCACCACTTTTTCGTGGTCATCAAATGAAGCATCTCTCTTGCTATGAATATCAGCCATCAACAGGTCATCTTCCCCTTTCACAAACGGTTGCACATAGTTTAAAAAAAATAAATTTAGTAAATTTGATAATGGCTTTGCCAAGTTAAAAAGAGCAAACTTGTATTTCACGATCTTGGAATGTCCCAAAACCCTTTATAACCAATGATATACTTTAGAGATTATCAATATTCTAATGTAGGAAAGATGACAGCCAATTTGCACATCACAAGATATCTGCTTTTACATGTGTTTAAATAAGGATAAACTCTGGCAAGGACACCTAGGATTTTGTTTTTGAATAGTGCCATATAATATATTATATTCAAACCGAAGTAGTCAGATGGAACCTAAGTTTAATGCCTTACCCAAAAGGCAGTTTCTCTGACAAGGTAGTCTTCCCACAGTAGTGTACTCAAGTTTCAACCTAGATTATACACAAGCCTTTTGAGGCAAGAATGCTACCACTGAACAAAGACTAACAAGCTTATTCCTGCAAATAAGGAAAGGCCTCTCTAGCTGATAACTTCTTTGCTCTAATAAATGTTACGAATAAACTTATTTCTGTATAAACTACATATTTAGGATACTCTTGGTGTGTACCACAATTCCAAATTTCTCATCTGAATCAAGCAGCTGGGATTGAGAAAAGGGGGAAGTCAGAAATTAAATCACATATATGTTAATATCTTATTGGGGGAGGGAGGTGGCGGGGAAATGTGGAAGCAAAATAAATATCATCTTGCACAGCTCTTGTACATTTCCTAGTTACTTGGTCCAAGATCAGCAGAGACTACACCTAGGAAGAGTTGGAAAATAAAGATATCAGTTAGTTAACTATCACCTATCAAGAAACCTATATTTACAGAATGTGGAAATTGGTGCATCAATAATGGCATTAACCTTGCAGTTACAATTACTGGGATAGGACTCACAATAATATTAATCATGATATTACTAAAAAAAAAAGTACTTTTGTTTCTTCCTACAATGAAAAATTTAATAACCTACCCAGAGACAACCCATGGTTCGGCATGCTGATCAGAAATGTTAAATAAACGGCCACCTAAATTTTCAACATCCTCTAGTCGGCCTTCACCCGCCAAAAGATACCCATATACATCCATTCCTAAAGTGAAAGCAAGTTTGAAAACATAATGTCAGACAGCTTACTATAATCACAGATTTGGTCCACAATTCTAGATTAACAAATGCTGGTCTGAAATTTGTACACATCCAATATTTTTATTTCTGTTTCAATATTGATAATACTTAAGAAAAGTTCTCAAATGAATAAGTCAATTTAGTTTTCATCATAGTTAAAACTGGAATAATCATCTAAAGGCGCAAAGTAATTCTCTGGTGTCTTGGGTTCAATTCATAACACAACAGCCAGTGGAATTTAAATTTAATTAATAATCTGAAAGTGGAAGCGACATTCAGTAATGATGACCATGAAACTGATCATTGCTTGTGGTAAAATCCTATTTGGTTGATGAATGTTATTTAGGGAACGTAATCTGCCATTTTAATCTGGTTTGGTCCACATCAGAGTCCAGATCATTGTAATGCAGTTGAACTGTCTTCTGAAATGAGGTAAAAACAATGACTGCAGATGCTGGAAACCAGATTCTGGATCAGTGGTGCTGGAAGAGCACAGCAATTCAGGCAGCATCCAACGAGCAGCAAAATCGACGTTTCGGGCAAAAGCCCTTCATCAGGAATAAAGGCAGAGAGCCTGAAGCGTGGAGAGATAAGCTAGAGGAGGGTGGGGGTGGAGAGAAAGTAGCACAGAGTACAATAGGTGAGTGGGGGAGGAGATGAAGGTGATAGGTCAGGGAGGAGAGGGTGGAGTGGATAGGTAGAAAAGGAGCTAGGCAGGTCGGACAAGTCCGGACAGGTCAAGGGGACAGTGCGTGTCCCGGAGATGTTTCCTAAAGCGCTCTGCTAGGAGGCGCCCAGTCTCCCCAATGTAGAGGAGACCGCATCGGGAGCAACGGATACAATAAATGATATTGGTGGATGTGCAGGTAAAACTTTGATGGATGTGGAAGGCTCCTTTAGGGCCTTGGGTAGAGGTGAGGGAGGAGGTGTGGGCACAGGTTTTACAGTTCCTGCGGTGGCAGGGGAAAGTGCCAGGATGGGAGGGTGGGTTCGTAGGGGGGCATGGACCTGACCAGGTAGTCATGGAGGGAACGGTCTTTGCGAAAGACGGAAAGGGGTGGGGAGGGAAATACATCCCTGGTGGTGGGATCTTTTTGGAGGTGGCGGAAATATCAGAGGATGATTTGGGGTTTATGTGGAGGTTTGTAGGGTGGAAGGTGAGCACCAGGGGCATTCTGTCTTTGTTACGGTTGGAGGGGTGCTGTCTTCTGAAATGGCCTGCTTCAGTTCAGCAAGCCACTCAATTTAAGGGCAATTAGGGATGGGCAACTTTGCCCCTACAACACTGTCATCCCATGGAAGAATAAATTTACAAAATCTTCTGCCCTCCACTTTAACACTGGAACCGCAATTGAATAAACAGATAAGTACCTCAAACATCTAGAAATTGCAAATGCTTTGGCAATCATTTGTGTATTACTTACCTTTGATTATGTACGGATCCAGCATCTGAGCCTGCTCAAACTTTAATATAGCATTTTTGTTGTCACCCACTCTAAAATACAAATCTGCTAGGCTTCCCATTAAATCAACATTATCCCTCAATAACGACTTCTTCTCCAGGGAGCTGAAAACATAAAATAATTGTAACAGTGTACTGATTATTAATAGTAGTGCAGTGATCGGAAGGTTACCATATTAATATTGCTCTTTGGGTCTTTCTTCTACAATCAAATATTCACAACAGTTAGTGAGTATTAACATCTTAGTGGGCTATAAATCAGGTGTAAAACATTAATTTTTAAATGAAGAAAGCTTGAAATTGAATTTTCATTCCATAATCTGTTAATGTTGCTCAAAAACATTCAGTACAGTTAAAAATACTAAAATTCAATTCAGTTTAATAGCAGAATAACAATTATATTTTGCTCAGGTGGGTTTGACAAATGAATAAATTTGGATGACATTTTTCCATAATCATGTGCCTGCGGAACAGGTATTTTTAATCAACCTGTTCAGACAAGTTATGATACACCTCGACGGCGGTGGGGGGGGTTCCTGAACTCAGGCTCAGACTTAGAAACACTTGCACGGCACCATAAGAACTCCTAAACCACACAGCTTACTTTACGCACAGCCACTGACAAAAATCAGCCACATACCCTTAAAATAACCCTTTTATTTTACATCCCTTTTAGGATCTAATTTTAGTTACTGTGTTTGAAATTACAAGTAAAAATTGAAGGACCAATGAACTTTAAATAGGATCAAAACAATTTCGGCCAAGGAGATGCATAGATTTTTATTGGAGAATCTAAGTGTATAATCACATCCAAACCCATATTCAGGATGGGGAGGGTGCCAATTAGCTTTTGCACATAACCAGATTGTTAGGTTTTCAGTGTACAAGTTTATATCTGGCTTCCTGAAAATGTGCAGAACAAATTTAGACAATACTTTTTATCTTTAAAGTAGGTACTGGATGTTTAAAATAATTTAACAAAACTATAATGTCTTGAGTATGTTTCTACTTAAAGAAAACACTGACCAAAAAAGTAACTATTTAGTAGAAAAACAAATACTGTCATTCCCCTTTCCCACACAGTATACAACATTTTCTTACCAGATAGTATTAATTGCTCTGGTGTTGTCACCAGTGTGAACAAAAGCATATGCCTTGATCCAAACAGAGAGCCAGTCCAGATTTGGAATACTCTGAATCACATTCATAGTCAGAGATGCTACTTCGGCACCCTTCACTGAAAGAGACAGGAGACCTGGAAAACAAACAGGCAAGACATGGATAGCTAACCTGTGACTTGAAAGTACTTGGATAGAATATACTTGTATTTGAACACAGGAGTCATTTTCAGTCATCTTTTTGCATGCTTGTTAGAGGATTTTCTTATACCATTCTACTTAAAGATGATTTTGTTCCCAATAACTAGTTTGTTTTACACCACATTAAGAAACTACTTAACAGTGTAGATGCAATAAGGACCCTGAAGGCTAATAACATCCAACTGTAATGCTAAGGAGGAGGAGCAAATTATTGCAGATGCTAAGACCTTATGTTCCACTGTTAATTGTGCCATTTTCAGTATAACAGCAAAACTGTCATTTATCTATGGGCAAAAGAGGGCCTCATCACTGAAAAGGGCAAATAAATTCAATTCAGCCATGATCTTTGCATCCTCTCAATTCCCCAAACCCACCTACCCATAGGCTTAGTCATAATCATTACCAACGTGATGGAAGGGAGTTGTTCATAAAAACTTGCTCAACAACCAATGTTCAGTTTGGCTTCATCCAGGATCTTTTAACTCCAGATTTCATTACAGCCTTGGTCCAAAACTTGCCAAAAGACCTGAATTCTGGAGGTGAGGTCAGAGTGATTGCCCTTAACACTAACACAGTAATTGACAGTATGACATCAAGTAACCCTAGTAAAACTGCACTAAATGGGAATCGGAGTATAAACTCTCCACACTAACACGAAGGAAGCCAACCATCTCGGTCCCAAGATATTCACTCAGGGTAATATCCTGAGTATCTTCATCTGCTTCATCAAGGACATTCTCTTCAACATGAAGTCAGAAATGGAACTGCAACATTTAGTACCATTTGTAACCCCTCCAATTCTAAGTAGTCTATCTCTGTGCACAGCAAGATCTACACAATATTTAAGCTCAGGCCAATAAGAGGCAAGTAAGATTTGTGCTACAAAGAGAGAAGCTAACCATCGTCCATGGACATCCAGTGGTATTATCATCAATGAAGCTCATATTAACAATACTCTGGATGTTATCATTGACCACAAACTGGACCAGCCATGCAAGTACTCTTGTTGCAAGAGCAGGTAAGAGATTGGAAAATCATTGATGAGTAACTCATCTCCCAACTCCATAATTCCTGCCTGCCATCTTCAAGGTAAAGTCTGTATTGAATACTCTCCACTACCTAAATGAGTGCAACTCAACACCATGCAGGACAAAACAACCTTGTTTTATTGATGCCCCATCATCTCAATCATCTATTCCATCCACCACTCATGCACATTGTAAAGTGTAGAATATATTAAGGTGTATTGTAACAATTCAACAGACTTCCTTCAACAAGACTTCCCTAACCTTTGCCAGCACAGAAAGCAAGGGTAATAGATGAAATAACTCCACAGAGATTGGCATCCTGTCATCAAGTCACCCTTTGTTTTCACATAGAAAGTTCTTGACACTGACGCAGCTCCCTCAGAGTCAACTGTCAGAGTGAACAGAACCCATCACTCTGGTTCTTTTTTTAAAAAAGACAGATCACTCCTGTCAGCAAGGGCTCCTTGACTAGACCAGATTAACAGCCCCAGTTAGGGAGCTAACATTTTATTACGCCCACCTGACTGATCTTGTTACAATCACAAAAGTACATATTTCAGAAAACTACCACCTAAATGGTCCTCTTCAAGAAACCACATCCTGACTTGGAATTATAATGCCATTCCTTCATAATCATCGGGATCAAAAATCCTGGTACTTCCTACCTAACAGCAGAGGGTGTGCATACACCAGATGGTCTATAGTATTCAATAAGGTCACTGACTAAGCCTTCAAGTGTAATGGGGGATAGGCAACAAATGCAGCCTTATCAGTGATCCTCACATTCCATAAACAAATAAAAAAACTGGGAAAAAAAAATCAGATCTATTAAGGTCATGCCTTCTAGTTAATCACCTCTAAACTAAGACTTGATGGCATTCTTCAAGACAGAGTACATCCCTGAAAACAGAAACATGATTTGGCACAGCTGTAAACAATACAAAGATCATAAACTGATGTCATAACATTTACAGTGTCCAAAATACTCTTATAGGAGCATGTTCAGAGCAGATGCAACTGCCAACGAACATTTAATATTAATCAGAAGAAAAGATCATCCAAATTTATTTGCAGCAAAATAATTAGCATTAAATTCTTAAAAGAGCCAACTATAAACTTTCAAGTCGAAGAAGATGGATTGCCATACTATGAGTCCATGCAGCTCATGTGAACCTAATCTCTATCTGCATTATTCCATACATCATTTCATTTCAGCTTCCTTCCCAAGCTACATTTCTCCCACTTGTTCCTCACCTCTAATTTTTTCTAGCTTATCATTTGCAGCAGTAAAAGATGTATGGAGATTTTAATTAAAAAAACCTACCTAATATTGCATCCAGAGCCAGAGGACACTGTCGTAATACTTCCTTATAGCTGGTGACAGCTGATCGCTCCTGTCCTGCTTTCTTATATAGGTTTGCTAACATCATATTAATCTAGATCACAGGGAAAAAAAAGTCAATGACACAAAAAATGTAAAAATTTACAGTTGTATAATTTTTCTAGCTGAAGACAAGCAAACTAAACAGAAGCACGTTGCTACAGACTGGTGAAATTTGAGTTCACTCCTGTGGTCCACCACTCTGCTGAGTTGTCAATGGCTGTGCAGGCAGACTGAAGTGGAATCATGAAGCTTCGCAAGAAAAAGAGGAAAACTGGCAGCACAGTTGTCAAAGTTTCTTGTGAGCTATTAGGAGTACACTTAAAAATATACCAGAAACTGTTGGCAAAGTGTTTTCTTGTACAGTACTCTCAACACATTTAGTGTGCCCCTGATGGAAATCAGAAAAAGGGAGAAAGCATCTGGAAAAAAAAACTCTGTGGAAAAGTGAAAACTCTTTAAATGAGAGAAAAGTGTACAAATGTTACAAGAATTTGATATAAAGTAAGTGGCTCAGTACCATTTTTATTCATTTAAGGAATGCAGATTTCGCTGGCTGGGCCAGAATTAATTGCCAGTCCCTAGTTGCCTTGAGGTATTGGTGGCAAGCTGCCTTCTTGAACTGCTGCAATTGGTATAGATACACCCACAACCCCTTTAGGGGGAATTCCAGGATTTTGACCCAGTGATATTCATTTATTTCAGGATGGCGAGTGGCTTGGAAGGGAACTTGCAGGTGGTGGTCTTCCAAGTATTTGTTTCCCTTGCCCTTCCAGATGGTAGTGGTTGTGTGTTTAGAAGGGGTATTAGCGAATTTCTACAGTGCATCTTGTAAACGTATATACATTGATGCTACTGAGTGTAGGTAGTCAAGGAAATGAATGTTTATGGTTGCAATGTCAATCAAGCAACAGGCTGCTTTGTCCTTGATGGTTTCAAGTTAGAGTGTTATTGGAGCTGCCCTTATACAGGAAAATGGGAAATATTCCATCACAATCATATGTTGTGCATTGTGGATGGTTGACGGTGGACATACTTTGAGGAGTCAAGAGGCGAGTTATTCATTGCAGGATTGCTAGCCTATTCTTGCAACCACAATAGTTATATGGCTAATCCAGTTCAGTTTATGGTCAATTGTCACACCCAGGATTAATGAATTCATGCTAAAGTCTAATCAAGACATCAAATCAATCTGCTTTATCATTAAGACTGGTTTCAAACAAAGAAACAAAAATAAGAACACTGAAAATCCAAAACCATCTTTAGTTAATCACATAGAAACCGCAATTCAGAATGAACGATTTACAGCTGTTTGAAATGTTTGAACATAGTGTATTACCTAAACAAAACTTCACAATTTAAAAACTGTGCTAGATATAAAAAAAATTAAAACAAGTGATAATTATAAAAGATTGTTAGGTGCTTGAATAATTCCTACCTATCAATATTTTACCAGATTAACAAAAAAAAGGTTACCTTTGGAGTGCGCTGCCTGGTGGATATGGTGTCCAGTATTGCAACAGCATCCCTTTCTTGACGTAGCATTGTATAGCATTCAGCCATTTTATACTTCACTTCAATCTCTGATGGCAGACACTAAAATGAACATAAGAAATTGTTACTTAAGACTGTTCCTGAATTACGTAGTTACTTGCTACTCAGACTCAGAAGAAATCACTGCATTAAAGCTCTGACTGTACAGTGCCATAGACAAGGTATTTTTCTTCATTGATTGCTTCTTTGAATATTTTCTCAACAATTCAGGAATAGTAGAGGACAATGTTGCTGCACTCGATACAAGTTACAGAATTGACAAATATTTTACACATTCTGTACAGCATTTTTTTTAAAATAAAAGACATTTCTGCACATATTCCTATCCAGACAACTTGGCAGCTATATATTTAGAAAAACTGTAATTATGACCAGTTTTACCAGTTTGCAACTTTCCATCAATTAACATGAAAAACTGTGACTGGGCATTGAAGTGGAAAGCCCAGGCAAGTGTGCAATAAATTCGTATTAAAATATGATACCTAGTTTATAGACTATAGCAGCAGCTTCCCCTTAATATCTTGGTATCCAACCAACTCCAGGATGGTAATCGTGAAAAATAGTTTAAAGAGAAATTACTACTTCTTGTGAAGCTAACCTGATGTAGCCTATACTAGTCAATGGTTCCTTCACATACAGAGAAATGTGTGCGCGAATATACAATGAAGAAATTAATAAAACAAACCATACTAAGTTACATTGCTCTTTGAAGTGGTGAAGGATAAAGATGAAATGTGAAACAAGCTATTGAACTGAGGTACAAATAAGTCAAAGTGAAATGTTTGAAAAAAAGCTACCAACTTCTGAAACTTTTCTGGCTCTCTGTTGACATCCCTACAAAGTAAACAAAACAGATCCATTAGGATAGGTCAAACAAAGCTTATAAAGACACATAATCTAAACATGAGAACTGGGCCTTTGAATCTTGCTCGCAATATCTATGAATAAACAGCAATTCTGTCAAAATGATCTGCATGTCATATAATTGATGATGATAAATATTTTGCTGGCCTGTCCAACAGCTAAAATATTTCACAACACTTTGAAAGCATTGATCTGAATGAAACAGTTCTACATAAATGATTAGCTTTATTACTACTTTAAGGGATAATTAATCATTAAATTACACAGATTACAAGCATCAGGTTAGGGTTACCAGATCTCAGGCTGACTAACTATGAAACTGCTGCAATTAGCTGTGGAAGAAATGAACTTAGAGAAAACTAATTAAATCTGCCATGTTCCCATCCCTGATAGGGCAGGGAATAAAAATAATGAAGTAGTTTTCTTCTAATACTAAATAACAGAACTCTAAACAAGTGTGCATCTATCCAGATATATTTATGAAACCTCCCTTTAAAATGACAAAACTATAACCAACATAACATTGCTTTAATGAATAAATATGGAGATATAATAGTTATGGTACTGTACTCAAAGCATAAAATTCAATAAATCTGATAACTGGGTTGTGAATAAAAACAGAAAACAACAAAGAATGCAGTCAAATCGCTCTAAAAAACAAACAGTTCTTTAATGTGCTTCAAGGAAACAAGACCGTCACTCCTACTAGGATGGGCTGTGTACAGTTTAACTCAATTCCATTTGAACAGGCAGTCTATGACCATATAACTAGGAATGTGGATAAATTCAGGTTTACCTACAATTAAAACAAGTTTAAAAGCTGTGCTGCAGAACAGTCTGGGAGTTCCTCAAAAAAAAACTTAGCAATGAGGAAAGAAATCACTGCAGTGCACCCAAACATTTACAAAGAAGCACTTCTCACTGCTGTAGTCAGGGTTTATCATATTGGAAGCCAACAAGAAAGATTTATTGTTTTTCAAATCAATGGTATTTATAATATTCCATAAAAATAGGCCATATGTAGTCTACCAAATATTGGGATAGTTAAGAATTCTCAGAATCCTGCATGTCAGCAATATGAATCACATCTTCAAAATGTGTGAATCAAATAGATTTATGGTTTGAGAACAGTGACATTAAATTTTCAGAGAGTATCCCCAAAATAAACTTAGTACTGTACCCCAAAGCTATTAGCTCAATTAATCAAACTTAGTTCTCAAAACAGTAATTAAGGTCTAATTTGATCAAGAAAATAATTTGGTTCATCTCTTTATTTGCCTTAACAGTTTTACTTTTGTGATTATGAATAACATGAAGGCCTTCCAAGTATCTTTGGTGAATCTCTCGTTGCACTCGTATTAGACAGGAGCTTGAGCGGCCAGTGAGTTGGTTAAAGCAATGAGGAGCTCAGCCAATTAGATCAACAAGATACCAGGTTGGATTCCTGCCGTATAATGATTTACCTTACGGGAAAATTGTAGGGGCATTACTACTGGCCTCATCACTCTAACTACTTATGCATAGAGCATCTTTACCAAACAAAGATTTTCAAAACAAAATCTGACAGCAAGGCACATACAAAATAATTAGGATAAATGATTAAATGTTTAGTCAAACAGGCAGATTTTAAGTACTAATTTCAAATACAGAAAGGGGTACAATGATTTAGGGAGGGCATTCCAGAGTTTAGGACCTAGATAATTAACTGCACAACTGCAAATGGTGAAGCAATGAAAGAGGTTAGAGAAGAACAGAGATCTCAGAGGATTGCAGGACTTGATGAGGTTATGGAAATAAGGGAAAAAAAGAGACTATGAAAGAATTTGAAAACAAGAATGAAAATCTTAAAAAAAAAACACAGCTGGTACAGGAGCCAATGCAAGTCAGTGAGCAAAGGGGCGATGGGTGAATACAAAAGAGCGAGTTTGGATAGGTACAAGAGTTCTGAATGCAGCATTTTGTCAGAAAGCAATTGGCTGCAATTTATGAAAAGGTGTTTATACTGTTAGACTTATAACAAGTTGGGTAAAAATTTAACATTTAATAGGCAAACCAGGACAGAACTTATACAGTTAATGCTAGAGCCATAGGGAATGTTGCCAAACAAGAGACCTAGGGATGCAGGTGCAGGTAGATAGGGTGGTGAAGGTGACCTTAGCCATGCTCGCCTTCATCGGTCAGAACATTAAGTAGATGAGTTGGCATATCATGTTACAGCTGTATATGACTGGTGAGGCTACTTTTAGAATACCACATACAATTCCAATTGCCCTTTTATAGGAAGGATGCTGTTAAACTTGACAGTATGCAGAAAAGATTTAAAGGATGTTGCCAAGACTGGAGGGTTTCAGTTATAGGGAGAGGCTGAATGGGCTGGGGTTTTTTTTCTTTGGAGCGTCAGAGGCTGAGAAGTGATCTTATAGAGGTTTATAAAATCACGAGTGGCATGGATAGGGTGAATACCCGAAAGTCTTTTTCCTAGGATGGCCGGGGGGTTGATGAGGAACGTTCCCGGTTTAGACTCTCAGATGCATAAAAACTCCATATTTGCAGACTTTGAATGGATTCATTGCCTCCACAATCCAAAGAAACTGTCAGATGTCAGTTATATCCACCCCATGAACAATTGAGACAGGAGTGTAATTTCTTTGAACTTGAATCTCTAAGAAATACTATTGGAAAAGAGGCTGAACTTTATTTTGCTGTTAAGATCATTCAAATTATCTTTTCTATTTTAGGTAGCTTGTGTTTTTAAAAATGCTTAATTAATTTCCATTATGTTGCTAAAGAAACTACAACCTCTTGTGAATTAATCTCAATGACGAACCCTAACTATCCCCAGCCTTTAACCATGTAAAATAAATCTGGCTTGATAGATCATTTCATTCTCGGATTTGAATTACCAAGTAGTATCATCAGATGTGATCATAATATCATATCACCAAAGCCGCATGTGGATGAGAAAAAGAGAAGGGTGCAAAAATGCACATTCTTGGAGGAACCCCAGTATACTTCTGAATTGTGCAAACTGTTGTGTGATAGAGGGATTACTAAGCAGGAAAGAATGGTGAAGAGATTCAGGATTCCTGCTCCTGGTCACTGCCCAAACATTTGCTGGAAATCCATCAACACAGGAGCTCGGTGAGGAGATGGGTTCAACTAAGATGCAACCTAAAACAGGCATGTTGACAATTATGATCTACACTGACAAGAACAAAAGAAATTTCAAATACTGCTATCCAGGAAGCTGAACACCCCAAGCAAACAATTAATAGGTTTGAAGTGTAAAAGAGTTGAAATAGGTATTTAGGAAGATGCTTTAAAGCCGGACTTCTAAAAGACATTTTGGAATGTAGCAGAGAATAGGGATCCGGGGACATTTTTAAATTGGCAAACTAGTGAAATGCCATAAAAGTAAGTGCTGGGACCTCAGCTATTTACAAACTACTTTGATGACTTAGACAAAGGGACCCAGTACAATATTTAAATTTGCTGATGATACAAGACTAGGTGGTAATGCAAGCTATGAGGACAGAAGAGGTTGCAAGAAGATACATGAATGACAAATAAGCTGGCAGACAGAATAAAGTAAGAAGTGTATATTTATTCATTTTCAGTGTAAAGCAAAGCATATTTCATTTCTAAAAAAAAAACTTAAGTTTTTTAAATATGTTCAGAGAAATTTAGATATACACCTAAAAGGAACGAAGGCTGAGGCACTTGGGGCTGTTTTCATTGGAGAAAAGAAGGTTTAGGGGTGACTTGATAGAGGTGTACAAGATGATTAGGGGTTTAGATAGGGTTGACCATGAGAACCTTTTTCCACGCATGGAGTCAGCTATTACGAGGGGGCATAGCTTTAAATTAAGGGGTGGTAGGTATAGGACAGATGTTAGGGGTAGATTCTTTACTCAGCGAGTCGTGAGTTCATGGAATGCCCTGCCAGTAGCAGTGGTGGACTCTCCCTCTTTATGGGCATTGGATAGGCATATGGAGGATAGTATGGAGGATAGTGAGCTAGTGT
>NC_057734.1:24584575-24629069 GCF_004010195.1 Chiloscyllium plagiosum | reverse complement strand
TGTGTGTGTGTGTGTGTGTGTGTGTGTGTGTGTGTGAGAGAAAGTGTGTGTAGTGAGTGCAGAGTGTCTTAAGTCTGTGAGGGGGTGCATGTGAGAGTGTGGGAGTGTGTGTGTGTGTGTAGATGGGTGTCCGAGCGTGCGTCTCTGCGTCTAGTGCAATGATGATCACCTATAATGTGACATGAACCCAAGGTCCCGGTTGAGGCCCTCCCTATGGGTACCGAACTTAGCTATCAGCCTCTGCTCGGCTACTTTCCTCTGCTGCCTGTCCCGAAGTCCACCTTGGAGGATGGTCAACCGAAGGTCCGAGGCTGAATGTCCTGGACCACTGAAGTGTTCCCCAACTGGGAGGGAACCCTCCTGTCTGTTGATTGTTGTGCGGTGCCCATTCATCTGTTGTGGTAGCCTTTGCTCAGTTTCCCCAATGTACCATGCCTCCGGGAATCCTTGTCAGCAACGTCTAAGATAGACAAGTTGGCTGAGTCACACGAATACCTGCCATGTACAAGGTGGGAGGTGTTCCCACGCGTAATAGTGGTATCTATGTCCACAATCTGACATGTCTTGCAGTGTCCACCGTGACAGGGTTGTATGGAGTTGTCCTGAGAGCCGGGCAGTTTGCTACAAACAATGATCTGTTTGAGGTTTGGCGGTTGTTTAAAGGCAAGTAGTGGAGGTGTGGGGAAGGTCTTGGTGAGGAGCTCATCCTCATTGATAATGTGTTGCAGGTCATGAAGAACATGGCGTAATTTTTCAACCCCTGGGAAGTACTGAACAACGAAGGGTACCCCGTCAGTTGCAGCACGTGCCTGTCTCCTGAGGAGGTCATTACGGTTCCTTGCTGTGGCACATCGGAACTGGCGGTTGATGAGTTGAGCATCGTATCCAGTTCTTGTGAGGGCGTCCTAGAGTACTTCCAGGTTTCCGTCATATTCCTCCTCATCTGAGCAGATCTGGTGTATGCATAGGGCTTGTCCATAGGGAATGGCTGTTTTAATATGTTTTGGGTGGAAGCTGGAGAAGTGCAGCATTGAGAGGTTGTCTGTAGGTTTGCGGTAGAGTGTGGTGCTGAGGTGTCCGTCCTTGATGGAGACGCATGTGTTCAAGAATGAGAGACAGTAGAGAGTAGTCCATGGTAAGTTTGATGGTGGGATGAAACTTGTTGAGGTCACTGTGTAGTTTTATCAGTGATTCCTCGCCATGGGTCCAGAGGAAGAAAATGTCGTCAATGTACCTGGTGTACAATGTTGATTGGAGATCCTGCTTAGAGAAGAAATCTTGTTCGAACCTGTGCATAAAAATGTCGGCATAGTGGGGTGCAAATTTGGTCCCCATGGCTGTTCCGTGTGTCTGGATGAAGAATTGGTTGTCAAAGGTGAAGACGTTATATGATCGAGGATAAAGCGAATGAGTTGTAGGATGGTGTTTGGAGACTGGCAGTTGTTGGTGTTGAGTACTGAGGCTGTTGCCACAATGCCACCCTTGTGGGGGATGCTGGTGTAGAGTGCGGAAATGTCCATTGTGACGAGGAATGTTCCCAGTTCGACTGGTCCATGGGTGCTGAGTTTCTGTAAGAAATCCGTAGTGTCACAACAGAAGCTGGAGATCCTCTGTACAATAGGTTTCAAGATGCCTTCCACATAGCCAGAGAGATTCTCACATAGAGTCCCACTGCCCGACACGATGGGACATCCTGATGTGTTGGCTTTGTGTACCTTTGGAAGGCAGTAGAAGTGGCCTACACGAGAAGTACGTGGGATGAGGGCACGTAGGGAACTCTGAAGGACTGGATCCAAAGTTCTGATCAGTGTGTTTAATTCTTGAGTGTGTTCTTTGGTTGGATCAGCTGGTAGTTGCCTGTAGTGTTCCTGGTTGCTCAGTTGTCAGTACACTTCCTTGCAGTAATTTGTTCTATTCTGAATGACAATGGCTCCTCCTTTATCTGCTGGTTTGATGACAATGTTGTGATTGGTTTTGAGAGCCTGGATGGCATTGCGTTGTGAACGGGTGATGTTTTGCTCTACCTTGTGGGTACGGCTGATGAATCTGGCATTTATATATTTCCTGACAGTTTGAGCATACATGTCAAGCCCAGGGCAGCGGCCCTCCGGTGGGGTCCATGTTTAAGTACTGAAATTTCTTCCAGGATGTTAGTATTTTCAAATCAGATTCTATCATCCTACTGGTTTTAAAAGTACTTTCATTCACTCACACCATGAGCTAGCCCTGATAAAAGTCAACAAGTTGCTACCAGTGTTCTTAAATCAGGATGTAAAAGGCATTCTACTGGCCTATAGATCACCCTCTAATTTCCCTTTGTTCCTTTTAAAGAGGTGCCAATCTCTGACACTGTTCTCCCTGAAGCAGTTTAGTGAAACTGGAAGCTCACCGCAGACTTATGGGCAACCACTCATACAAGCAAAAACTGCATTTATACATCATCGTTCATGACCAGCATCTCAAAGTAACAGCCTGCTGCACAATGTGGCCTCCATGTCAATTTTATTAGCGTTCAAAAAAATACTGCCCAGTACAAAAAAGCAATTTGTTGCATTGATCCACAGCAACTGTTAGCTTCAAACAAGCAAACCTATGCTATATCTAGTACACACATGCTATTTTGGTGACAGTAAGTGTCAATGCTTTAAGCATTTAAAACACAATTACGGATTTGAGATTTATGGAAATTTGTTTGACATTTATAATTCTGTTTTATTTAGTTATTCAGATACATCAAATCTCAATGTAGTGGATGCTGATGCTTGGATATTCAGACCCACAGTATAGTTGTATAAACCACAACTTTTTTTTCTATTCCTTTTGCTTCTGAAGCCTGTGCATCCTTTCCCAGGTGCAATATTAGCCAGATCTGCTTTTCTGGTGGCCATTGATAGAGTGTTATCATGAAGAAGGTGCATTCAAGCAAAACCAATTCATGTGCATTCAGACAGAACCAGTTCGTGTGATGAGAGTCTCTAATAAGTGCATGCAGCACAACATTCTTTCATCACTTGACTGAACTCATTTCTGTAGCTGTCCAGTCCTTCCCGTTGCCAAACTCATTCCTCTAAATCCCTATTATTGGCAGTGTCTTTCCCTAGATTCTCCTTCCTGAACTTCATTTGTCCTTAAGATTCACCTCTTGCTTCTACATTCCTATAAAGTTGCTAGCCATTCAAATTGCTCAATGTTTAAATTAACCTCTGTTGCACAAAACTGTCACCCTTCCAACATCCCACAACCAACTGTGGTGTAAAATTATGTCCCAATACATGTGTGAATCATAATGTAACACATGTATTGGGCCAAGCAGTGGAATGTGGTGAAACGGTTAAAAATTATGTCCCAATACATGTGTGAATCTAACCGGAATGGAGGTGTTGCTTAGTCCCGTGTGAATCTTATTACACACCTCCCCGTGTGAATCTTCTTATCTGGATGTAACCATAATGGAATGTGTTTTTTAGCCTTGCTCTGCTGTTCACATGAATGTTTATATCTGGAAAAGAGTATATCAGCTGGAAAAGTCTCCAGTTCGGTAGAGTCTGCTCCGGGGTTACGTTTAACCGCCGAGCGTGGGTTGTTGGCAACCGCTCTACGAGAACTGACGGCTCCCAGTTCCGGTAACACGTAGAGTGAGTATAAACCAGACCCGGTGTAAGTACGAGACCTGGTTGTGGCGACGCTGCGGGGAATAAAACACTTATATTCTAGCAGACTCGCCTCTTGGCTGTTTGTTCTGTGTCAGACTACTTTCCTGCGAGCCTGGTCCTTGACCTTGAGAATTTTTAAAAACACAGACCAACACAAGGGGTTGCAGTTTACAGGTTCTGAGGTGTCAGGAAAGAACCAAATAGATTGATTGCAACATTGGGATGATTATTTCATTCTATGGTCAGTCATAACATGCCACCACATCTCACCAAGTCAACCAGGTATTGACCTACCAACATTTGGAAGCATGCAGTAAATGGTACTAAGTAGTGAAAGATGATTCTCAGGCTTAGTAGCTGAACATCAGGACTAAGTACTCTGGCATGGACAATGACTTACTGTCAACAGACAATACACAAATAGCATTGATTGATTATGAACTACACAAGTTCAACATTAACACTACTGCTCTCCCACAGTCGAGACTGACTGACTTAAAGATACTCAAGGTACCTTGTACTGGGCATGGCAGATGGCAAAATTAAAGATGACCACTTTGCTACCAACAACATATTAATACAGATAACAGATGTGGTCACAACTTCTGAAAGCTTCACATCTAGCATCAGATGGAGATTTCAATGTCTTCATAACTGCCTATGCACCTGCTCTTTATGTCAATGCAAAAGATAATATCGCATGGTCATAAAAATATGAGAACTCTTCTCCCTTATTTGAAGTTCACAAAATCATTTCACACCATGAGTAGGTCAGGCCACTATTGGTTAAAAAATAAAATTGGATATCCTCCCAAACTTGGCAGTCTCATTTGATTCTTCCATGCTAAGGTGCATGGCATAATTCAGTTCAGTTCAGGGATCAATGATAGGGTGAAACAAGGCTACAATTCATAAGCCAGACCCGTTGTAAGTATGAGACCTGGTTGTGGCGACGCTGCGGGGAATAAAATGCTCATATTCTAGCAGACTCGCCTCTTGGTCGTTTGTTCTGTGTCAGACTACTCTCCTACGAACCTGACCTTGAGAATTTTTTTAAAACACCAACCTCTCTCTCCTTTCCAAAGTTTAAATTTTTAGCTTAAGTTCTGTCCTCATCTTTCCAATCAGATTTGAGCCCTGCATTACTTCCACCATCATCATACTCCTACCCATCTTCACCCATTATCCATTACAACTGGATTTATCACTTTAAATCCAACTATTCCAAAGTAAACTAAAGCAAAATATCGTGGATATGAGGTTCCTGAAATAAAAACAAAAAACTGCTGAGTTCTCAGCAGGTCAGCAGCGTCTGTGATTAAACGAGAAGATCTGTCACTTCTTCCTTAAATGGAGACCAATTGAAAAACATATGTCCCAATATTGTAGTGACCAAATACCATGGTAAACAACTGCAAAGTCAGGCTCCTTTCTAAGATCTAACTTTCCCAGTGTTACCATCAGCTGGGATCATAATAACTGCAATCAACATTCAGTATAAAACCAGTGACTGTCAAAAACAAGATATTAACTCTGTTGCTCTATCCACAGATGATGAGATCTGCTGTGTATTTCCAAGATTTTCTGTATTGGTTTCAGACTTCCAGCATTTGTAGTACATTTACTATCAACTTCCTGTAAGGACTCCAATCTATTCTCCCAGTTGATCCAGCTCAGTCACTTCAGCAATCTTTTACACCTGTAGATGCTGATGTGTTCTTTTTTGCTGAGTGATTCCAATACATTGGTTGATCCTATCCATTCCATTTCCTGCACTCAACTCTCACCTATGTCTTCCCCCTACCAGCCTCTATGTTCAATGTTGCATTCTCTACCGTTTCTATAACCTTCCAAGTGATGCTATCTCCAAACACATCTTCCCTTTCAGCTTCCTGTAATGACCATCCCATTCTCTTTTATATCACTCTAACACTTTCCCCTTCTCATTACACTCTCCAAGCAAGCATTGAAGATGCAACACCTGGCTTTTTAGCTCCTCTCTCCATATTGTCCAAAACTCTTAACATTCTGCCATGGTGAAAAAGGTATATTACATTTGAAGAAATACTTTTTTTTCCCCCACTCTCAATGAGATCTTCCTTACATTGGGAAGACCAAACAAAGATTGGGTGTTTGCTTTGTGAAACACCACTGTTCAGTCTGGAGTTTCCATTTAATGTCATTTTACCCCTTCAGTTTGCTCTCATGTTAACTTTTCTATCCTCAGCCTTTTGCAGCGTTTCAATAAAGCTAAGCATTAGCTTGAGGAAAAGTACTTATTCCTTCAGTTAAGTATTCCCCAATCACTGGATGCAGAACAGAGTTCAACAATTCAAACTGTAGTATCAACCCCTACTTGTTTCTTTCTTCATTTTGGATTTAGTCTTCTATTTCTTGTGTTTTTGGCTTTCATATCGCAGTTGTTCAAGTGCAAAGTTAAAATAATCCAACTATCACAAGCATAAACTAGTTATGTAAAGTCATACATGTGAATTCTGCGAATTGACTTTTCTAAATAACTGGTAGTGACAGATTTTAAAACATGAACTGCAGAGCACAATGGGATATACAGTTCAATGAAGCTGACAAGGTTATTGCACAAAGTAGGAGCACATGGTATTAGAATTAGCACGGTTAGAAGATTATCTAAATGGCAAAAAGAAAAATCAGTTTGTATAAATGGGTCTATTTTAAATAGGTAGGATGAATGGGGTCTCTGCTTGGCCCTCAACATTTTACAATTTATATCAACAACTTAGATGAGAGGATTGACTACATGATGGCACATTTCCAGATGACAAAGAGAGGAAAGTAAGTTCATTGTGAAGATAACAATAACCAAGAGGTTGATATAGATAGATTTTTGCCCATTCACTCAACCTAACAGCTAATCTATCATGCAAGAAAAAAAGATACTCTTCTTGCTAAAGTTAAGAAAAAAGCAGACTATTATTTAAAAGGGTGAACAACTGCAGAATTCAGAAGCAATGAGGGATCAGGATGAGTCACAAAGTAACTTTGGGGAAGTACAGCAAATAATTAAGGCGGCCAACGAAAATTATCCTTTAATACAAGTGGAATTGAATATAAAAGGATCTTCTGCATTATTTATATAGAGCACTGCTAGGCTACATCTTGAAGACTAAGTTCAAACTTGGTCTCCTTATTTAAGGGAGGGTGTAAATGCTTAGCAATGGTTGAGAAGAAATTTCCTCAACTGATATCTGGAATGAGCATGTTGTGTTGCCAGGAAAGATTGGACAGGCTGGAGTTGTTTTCACTCGAGTAGGGGTTGATTTGATTCAAGTTTATAAGATCCTGGATGGTCTCGGCAAGGTGGACATGGAAAATCCAAAATTCGGTAAGGTTCCACACGGTAGATTAATTAGTACAGTTAGATCACATAGGATTCAGGGTGGGCGTGCCAATTGGATTCAAAATTGGCTTTACAATAGGAGACAGAGGGTGATTATTTTTCGGACTGGAGGCCTGTGACCAGTGGTGTTCTGCAGGGATCAGTACTAGGTCCACTTTTGTTTGTCATTTATATAAAGGTAGTGTGTGGCACTGGAAAAGCATAGCAGGTCAGTCAGCATCCGAGGAGTAGGAGAATTGACGTTTCGGGCATAAGCCCTTCATCAGGAATAGGCTTCTGGGCTGGGGGGCTGAGAGATAAATGGGATGGGGATGGGGAGGTAGCTGAGAATGAGATAGGTAGATGAAGGTCAGGGAGAAGGTGATAGGTCGATGAAATTTGGGGAGAAGGTGCTAGGTCAGCGAAGAGGGTGGAGCAGATAGATGGGAAAGGCAATGGACAGGTCAGGAGGACGGTGTTGAGTTGGAGGCTTGGGACTGGGATAATGTAGGGGGGAGGGGAATGAGGAATCTGGTGAAATCCATGCTAACCCCATGTGTTTGCAGGGTCCCAAGGGGGAATATGAGGCATTGTTCCTCCAGGCGTCAGGTTTAGCAATGGAGGAGGCCCAGGGCTTGCATGTCCTTGGTGGCGTGGGAGGGGGAGTTGAAGTGTTCAGCCACGGGGCGGTGGGATTGGTTGGTGCGGGTGTCCCAGAGGTGTTCTGGAGGTACAGGTAAATTTGTCAGATATGGAGAGATCCTTTGGGGTCTTGGACGGAGGTGTGGTCGCAAGTTTTCCACTTCCTGCGGTGACAGGGAAAAATGCCTGGAGTGGGGTGTGAGCTGGTGAGGGGGGCGCGTAGACCTGACGAGGTAGTTGGAAGAAATGGTCTCTGGAATGCTGATAGGGATGGGAAGGGAAAAATATATCTTGTAGTGGGGTCCGTTTGTAGGTGGCGGAAGTAGCGGAAGGTGTGGGTGGGGTGGAAGGTGAGGACCAAGGGGTTCTGACCTTGTTGCATTGGTAGGGTTGGGGTTTAAGGGTGGAGGTGCAGGAAGTAGAGGAGATGCGCTGGAGGCCATCGTCGACCATGTGGGAAGGGAAATTGCGATCATGGAAAAAGGAGGCCATCTGGGATTTTCTAAGGTGAAATTAGGTCATCCTGGCAACAGATGCAGCAGAGAGGGAGGAATCTGGAATAACGGATGGTGTTTTTACAGGAGATAGGGTGGGAGGAGGTGTAGTCTAGGTAGCTGTAGTAGATGTCCGTGGTTAGTTGGTCACCAGAGAAAGGATTTATATAAAAGGATTTATATAAAGGATTTATACGAGAATATAGGAGAATTAGTAAATTTGCGGATGTCATCAAAATTGTAGTATAGTGGATAGTGAAGAAAGTTATCTAAGATTACGAAGATCGGTTGGGTCAATGGGCTGAGGAGTGGCAGATGGAGTTTAATTTGGATAAATGCAAGGTATTGTATTTAAGTAAATAAACAAAGGCAGGACTTGTACTACTTATGTTAATGGTAGGGTCCTGGGTAGTGTTGTAGAACAGAGAGACCTAGGAATTCGGGTATATAATTCTTTGAAATTTGTGTCTCAGGTCTCCTACCTTCAAGCCAGTTTTGTATCCAATTGGCTAGCTCCCCTATGTTATCTAACCTTACTAACCAGTCTACCATGCGTAGAGTCTTGTCAAATGCTTCAAGATGAGAGGAAACTTGTGCAAATTTGGAACACTGCTTTAGAATATTGGAAGTAGCTGGAAATGTGTTGCTGGAAAAGCGCAGCAGGTCAGGCAGCATCCAGGGAACAGGAGAATCGACGTTTCGGGCATAAGCCCTTCTTCAGGAATGAGGAAAGTTTGTCCAGCAGGCTAAGATAAAAGGTAGGGAGAAGGGACTTGGGGGAGGGGCGTCGGAAATGTGATAGGTGGAAAGAGGTCAAAGTGAGGGTGATAGGTCAGACTGGGGTGGGGGCGGAGAGGTCGGGAAGAAGATTGCAGGTTAGGAAGGCGGTGCTGAATTCGATGGATTTGACTGAGACAAGGTGGGGGGAGGGGAAATGAGGAAACTGGTGAAACCCGAGTTCATCCCTTGTGGTTGGAGAGTTCCTAGCCGGAAGATGAGGCGTTCTTCATCCAACCGTCGTTTCGCTGTGGTCTGACGATGGAGGAATCCAAAGACCTGCATATCCTTGGTGGAATGGGAGAAGTCTTGCACCTCCTGCGGTTGCAGGGGAAGGTGCCGGGAGTGGAGGTTGGGTTGGTGGGGGGTGTGGATCTGACGAGGGAGTCCCTCCCCCACGTCCCTTCTCCCTACCTTTTATCTTAGCCTGCTGGACAAATTTTCCTCATTCCTGAAGAAGGGCTTATGCCCGAAACGTCGATTCTCCTGTTCCCTGGATGCTGCCTGACCTGCTGCGCTTTTCCAGCAACACATTTCCAGCTCTGATCTCCAGCATCTGCAGACCTCACTTTCTCCTCAAATATTGGAAGTAGGTTTGTTGAATATTTCTAAGATGGAGGGAGGCAAGGGAACCAAAGGCCACCAAGGACTGATGGGAACAAGGAATTCTGAACTAAAGAAAACAGATCAGCTGTGATATTACTGTTTTTACTCTTAATTCATATGTTCCCAACGCAAAATGGGGAACTAAGAGAGATTTTCTTGCTAATGGCCAACTCAGAAAAGCACTTCCTGATCCCTGGGAGGGATTTACAGCTGTCATTAAACTATTGGGGTGAGCTAAAGCACAGGATGCTTCATACTGAAGCCAAAACTGAAAGCAAAATATGGAAGTATTCTATTCTCTACTACCGATGTTCCATAACTCACATGGACAAACTCTCTACAGACCATATATGGATTTGAAATTGGCTATTGAGTTATTTTTAAAAAATGAAAACTAATAGTTTGAAAAACGCACATGGCAGCAATTTACACATTGACACAGATGTCTTGTATTCCAACACAAAAGCAGAATCCACTAGAATGGAGCACTTAGTCACACTACCATACTGATGGTCAATTTACAAAAATAATTCTGTATAAAAGTTACAAATTCAGATTTTGGAACAGTAATCGTAGAATCCCTACAGTGTGGACCCAGCCCATTTAGCACATCAAGTCCACACCGCTCCTCCGAAGAGCATCCCAAACAGACCCACCCCCCATGCTATCCTTGTAACCGTACATTTCCCATGACTAATTCACCTAACCGGCACATCTTTGGACTGTGGGAGAAACCCATGCAGACACGAGAAGAAAAAGCAAACTCCACACAAATAGTCGCCAGAGGTTGGAATCAAACCCGGACCGCTGATGCTGTGAGGGACCAGGATTACTGGGAGAATGGCACTCAAAGCGATGCCCATTTGGAGAGCTGGCACAGACATAATGGGGTAAATTGCACCTTACGGCATTGTAACAATTCTAGATTAGATTAAATTATATTCCCTACAGTACGGAAACAGGCCCCTTGGCCCAACAAGTCCACATTCTTATTTTATTACTCATTCATGGATAAGGGTTGGCCCTAATTGCCAAGAGAGCAGTTAAGAGTCAACCACATTTCTGAGAGTCTGGAGTCACATGTAGGCCAGGCCAGGTAAGGACCGCAGTTTCCTTCCCTCAAAGGCATTAGTGAATCAAATGGGATTTCCAACAATGGATCAATTCAAGATTTTTATTGAATTCAAATTCCACCATCTGCTGTGGTGTGTTTCGAACCGAGGTCCCCAAGACATTACCTGGGTGTCTGGATTAATATTCTAGTGGCAATACCACTAGGCTATCAACTTCCTGTGAATTTAATCTCAGTTAGTTTGTTTAGCACACTACATTTTATTCTACCAAAGGCACAGTCTCAAACAACATCAATTACATAACATATTTAGGAATGTTTATATGCCTTACAGAATAGCAAATTTACACTTTCCACTGATGTTCAATTCCAGCTGTCAAACAATAAATGATTTGAGGACCATTCAATTTGCTACCAAAACTGAGAATAAGAAAATCGCTGATTTTGGATTGCGAGATGTCACTTTCCTTTTTAGAACCAGGACAGCAATGATTCTTCATTTTCACTGCTGTGATCCTTGTATTAGGACATTGGTGGGTAGAGATGGTAAAAACCTGGATTTGTGTACAACTTGTGTATAATTTAAAATTATCTAATCAGGGTAGATGTGGGCTGAAATAACTGTTTAATAATAGGGAGTCACCCATTTAAAACAGAGATGAGGAATTTATTTCTTCCTCTGTGTAATGAGTCTTTGGAACACTCTTCTTGATGAGGGTCTTTCAATATTTTTAAGGCAGAGGGGGCTATGTTCTTGGTAAGCAAGGGGTAAAAGGTTAACAGGGCAGTCAGGAATGTTGATTTGTGGTCACATTCAAATCAGCCAAGATCTTAATAAATAGTGAAGTATATTCAAGGGGCCAGCTTCTGTTCATTGTTTGATGGTTGTACCATTTATCCACTAAAGCAGGCTGATTACACATCTAAGCAAAAGTACTTTCAGAGAAGCAAACGTAGTTAATCAGAAAAGTGACTGCAACATGGCATTTTTAAAATTCTAATCAATGACCTGCTTTCTATGCCTAAATAACTGATTTTGTTTTTAATTTAACACTGAAAAAAAGGAGTCCTGGCCATGCCTGAAGGAGTCTAACTGTCAGAAAATATTTCTTTTGCCCTTCACCTCCACTGTGGGCTATGTAATCATGCAGTTACAAATGAGAGAGTAATTCAATAACTTTCCTATAAACCATAAAGAACTTAAAAACCTCTGTAAAAAGGAAAATGGTGTAGATATAAAACATATGAAAATAAACAGAAACTGCTTGAAAATACTCTGGTCTGACAGCTTTCATGGAGAGACAGCAACAGCGAAAGAGGGCAATAAAGTTAACTCAGTATGTTATTCTGTTCTGTACACACTACCTGTGTTTGTGGAGTTGAGGGAGTACTCCCACCAGCTGGTCTCACTTTTGTTGTCTTGCTTAGAGCTTTCTTCTGTTGTAAAGCAATTTTATATTTAGATTCAGCATTACGATATTCCTTGTCATGAAAGAGAGCATCTGCATTGTAGACCAGTAGCTGATACTTCTGTACTGGAGAAAATAATTCTCTGACAACAAAGAACAAACAAAGCATAATTAGTGCACCTGTGAAATTACTGGCAATCCTTATTTCTTGAAAGACCAAAAAAAAAGGATGGTCATCAAAACCACAACTAATCAAATTAGACAAATTTCCCATGGTAATTTTATTTCATCATAAATCGAATGTCAATTTTTCTTTTCAATTCTCTTTACAACTTTTTAAGAATAGCATACACTCCTCGCAAATGATGCCTCAGTTTTTCTTTATTTATTCTCAGGATATGGATATTTCTCACAAGACCAATTTGTTTTTTGTCTGTCTCTAATTATCCTTGAGAAGGTGCTGGTGAGCCAAATTTGAGATCTTCTGGAGTCCATATGGACTAAGTGCACCTACATTACACCCTTCCTCATTCCTACTGGTGCACACAGCTGTCCAATACGCAGGCTCCCAGAAAATATTGACATAGCTATTTGTCAATTGACAAATTTTACAAGAATTTTGGGGCAACAGATGGAGTTAACAGTAAACAAGTTACAAGAATAGCAGATCAATATTGTGTGCTTTTCTCACTTCTCTTTCCATATATAGCAAAAATGAGTTGTTCACTCATTTAGTGTACTAGCCTGGTGATTCCTTCTCTATGTAAAGGATGCTTTTCTTCCCCTTCACTGGTACCAACTTTCTCTAATCCTCCTCCTCCTCCTTCTCCACCACCCAGTTCAAAAGCCATGCTCGCTCCCTGATCTTCTGTCAGTTTTAACTAAAGCTTCAACCATGCTGCTCCATTCCAGGAATTGATTCTGCAATGGACAAGAATATCTGATCTAAAACAAGGAATTCCTAGTTCATAAGTCGTAAGTTCATGGAATGCCCTGCCAGTAGCAGTGGTGGACTCTCCCTCTTTATGGGCATTTAAGCGGGCATTGGATAGGTATATGGAGGATAGTGGGTTAGTATAGGTTAGGTGGGCTTGGATCGGCGCAACATAGAGGGCCAAAGGGCCTGTACTGCGCTGTATTCTTCTATGTTCTATGTTCTATGTAGTTACTGCCCAGAACAGTCCACTGTTCAAGAAAACCAGCATCAGGTAAAGAATGTAGGGTTAAATACAATAATTTCAGAAACAAAGCATCAACAGTGACAACAAATTGTGCCACATCACAATAGAAGGAACAATGCAAATGTCTGGGAATGCCAATTTCCTATTGTAACAACCATAGTCAAGTAGTCAGGTTAACATTCAGAACATGAGCAAATTTAAAAAAGAAAGATAATTCTATCAAAAATTGAATTTTCTCTAATAAAAGGCACTTTTTATAGAACATCTCATCACATCTGTCAGAAATTCTTAAAGTTTTTTCTTTGTTCATTCATGGGATGTGGGCACCACTGGCTAGACAAACATTTGTTACCCATTCCTAGCTGCCCAGAGGGCAGTTAAAAGTCAATCACATTGCTATCGTATATAGGCTAGATCAGGGGAGGATGACAGTTTCCCTCCTGAAAGGGCATTCGTGAACTAGTTGAGTTTTCCTAATAATTGCCAGTGGTTTCATGATCTCCATTAGACTATTAATTCCAGATTTTTATTGAATTCAAATTCCACCATCTGTCATGGCATGATTTGAACCCATATCCCCAGAATGTTCCCAGAGTTCCTGCATTAATAGTCCCTTGATAATGCCACTAGACCAATGCTTCCCTCAAAGTTCTTCATATACAATGACAAACATTTGCATTTCTCTCTTTTCTTTCCAGAGGTTTATCATCAGTTTGTTTCAAGATACCATCATAGAGTCATACAGCATAGAAACGGACCCTTCGATCCAACGAGTCCATGCCAACCATAATCCCAAACTAAACTAGTCCCATCCATCTGTGCCTCGCCCATATCCCTCCAAACCTTTCCTATTCATGTTCTTATCCAAATGTCTTTTAAACAATGTAATTGTGCCACACCCACCACTTCCTCAGGAAGTTCATTCCGCATGCAAACTACCTTCTGTGTAGGTAAAAACAATGACTGCAGATGCTGGAAACCAGATTCTGGATCAGTGGTGCTGGAAGAGCACAGCAATTCAGGCAGCATCCGAGGATAGGCAAAATCGACGTTTCGGGCAAAAGCCCTTCATCAGGAATACCTTCTGTGTAAACAATTTGTCTCTCATGACTTTTTAAAATCTCTCTCCTCTTACTTTAAAAATGTTCTCTAGTCTTGAAATCCATCATCCTAGGGAAAAGACACCTATCATTAACCCTACCTATCCAACCTTTCTTTATAACTCAAACCATCCACACGCAGCAACATCCTGTAAATTTTTTTCTGAGCCCTCTCCAATTTAATAATATTCTTCCTAAAACTGGGCCACCAGAACTGCACACAGTACTCAAGAGGCTTCACCAATGTCCTCGACATGACTTCAATTCCTATACTTAAAATGGCTGAGCAATGAAGGCAAGTGTGCCAAACACCTTTTTAGCCACCCTGTCTATACGTCATGCAAACTTTAAAAAGAGTTATGTACCTGAACCCCTAGGTCCCTCTACTCAATACAGATAAGGTTACATCTTCTCACATACAATTAAATACAATGATATGTTACATCAAAACTCAGGGAAATGTAGTATGCAAGTTGCAGAATCAAAATCCTAGAAACAATGAGATAAACTTTTTTTTTTAAAAACACTGCTAGTTGAGGAAGGTACATTAACCAAGCACCAGAATTCCTCCAGTTCTCTGAACAAGTTAATAGAACTTTTAACATTGAAATGGCAGGCAGGACCCTAGATTTAACATTTTATCCAAGGCCATTTTTCCAAAAACAAACCAGACTATCCCAAGAATACAGTCATACAATCATAGAGATGTACAGTACAGAAACAGAACCTTCGGTCCAACTTGTCCATGCCGATTACATATCCCAACCAGTCCCATTTGCCAGCACTTGGCCCATATCCCACTAAATCTTTCCTATTCATATACCCATCTAGATGCCTTTTAAATGTTATAACTGTACCAGCCTCCAACACTACCTCTGGCATCACCTTCTGCATGAAAAAAGTTGTCCCTTAGGTCCCTTCAGGCAGCTCATTCCATACACATACTACCCTCAATAGATCAACAAATTATAACAAAAAAAAATTCTTAGCACAGAAAACAGTCCATCATGCTTTACATGGTTTGGAGAGAAAACAGAAAAATCAAGTTATGGAGAGAATTGCAAAGATTACTGAAAGCTTAGCAATAATGGCTTTGCCCCAAAAAAAGGTTGAAAGGTCTGCTACAAGAGGTGAGGAAAAACAAGGGTTGCAGGTACAAAAAGCCAATCAAAGATGTAGAGATAGGGAGGGATTCAAAGAGGCAAGACTGAATTCAAACTTCCTAACTGAATATAATGTTTTGGGGGCACAAAACCAACATTTACAGATTTGGTTACATTCTCTAGTCTTTAGAAATTAATCACTCTCAAAAATATATTTAAACTTTCAAATTAATTGATCTAGCATCCTTTGTCATTTGTAGAAGTGTTCCAAATGACTATGATGTTTTATAAGAAAAACTGTTTCCTAATATCACCCTATCTTGAAAAGCACCCTAACCTTTAAATTCCAATGTTTACTTTTAAAAGAAAAAAAACCCTCCTTGTTTTCCTTTCTTGCAATAGAGGTATCGTTCAAATAAATCTATATTGCACGCATTCCAAGGTCTACATATTCTTCCTAAGGGATTCTGCACAGAACTGTTTTACTTCAGGTAATAGTCTAAGCAGGGCCTTAGTTAATGAAGCATGACTTCTCCCACCTAGTATTTTATTTCTATATTTATAAAGACTAACACTCCCATCTGATTGATTTAAGCTGTGAAGACGTAGATCATTCTAATAAGGAGGCGACAATACTGCACTGGCCCGAATACGTAAAGATAATGCAATCAAAGACTTAGACCGTCACACTCCAATTCACAATTCAGTACCTGTAAGCTAAGAAGGCTTCTTCATCTCCCACTTTGAGACTAGAACAAAATCATTTTAATTCTGAAACTTTTAATAGGTTTGGGGAGTTTATCGGAGAGGTGGGAGTAAAACTGCATTTTAAAACCAAACCATGTCAAAGGGAGGAGGCTCGGATACACAGAATCAAATGAGAGAGAACTCGCGAGCAGCAACCAACCACTTACGGATTATTGTCGCTCATAGTCAGTAACAGGCTACTGAGTAATCTCACGTTGGAGTAAAGGCCAGCGGCCACCATATCCCGAACGTGGTCAATAACGTTCATCTTCTTGTGTCCGATCAGATCTCTGAGTGAACGCGACACTAAAGCAGTGGCGTTAACAGCATCAAAAATGGCGCTGCGGACCTCCCTCCAGCTGGAGCTCCTCACTTAACGCCTGAATTATGATAATTCACCATAACGGCGTATTGTATTTTTCTCTCGTAACGTACTTAATAATTAAAATTATATAGCTACGTTTGTTTGCCAACTGCGAGATTAGAAACGGCTGTTAAAGTAAAGCGGCACTTGGCGGGCAGCTCTGTCGTTGCTAGGCGGAAGGCGCATGTGCAGCTTAGATGCCGGGGCCGGAATGCGAGCAGCCTATAAGGCCGCAGGCTGAAGATTGGTATAGCGTGGGCCCGCAAGGCTTGGAGCGGTTGCTCCTTACCATCTATTTTACCCACCTTCTCTACCTTTATTATTTGATTTTTGTATTTTATTTGGTTTGATTCGATCTTTGAGTAATGACAGACCAGTCTGCTCTACTCCTTAGGAAACAGCTGGCAGGTATGCGCCGCCCTTGGAATCTCACTAAAACTTTGCTGCAGATATGAATGATGGCTGGGAGAACTGTACTTGCTGCTGAGCCTCGACCCACTTTCAGCTCCCCATTTCCTTCTGACTGGTTTCATTTCGGCCATGGCTAACTGTTAATGGTTAAAAGGGAAACATTTTGGACATTGTTAATGTTGTGTCATCGGTCGTTTGGCTCTTTTAAAAGTCATTGTTTCGTAACTTTTTTTCCGCTTCCCCGCTCCGGCTCTGCATTATCACTATGATAGACTGGCAAAGTGCCCCTGGAATATTTTACGGCCACGGACCACAGTCGTGTTTTGAACATTGGCACGATCAAAAACATGGCACGAATATAACAGGCGTCAAAGCTATATAAAATCCAGATGTTATCAGTCTGACGCGATTGTAAAATAAGAAAATCATTATGGCGCTTCAGAATCGGGAACAGTGACTTGATGAATTTTTTTTGTGTTTTTACTTTTGACCAAATTACACATATCTATCCTTTTCTACTGCACATTATAATTGCCTGTAGTAAGCCCCCTGAATTACTTGAATTGTTATATTTTATAGAGTCATAGTCATACAGCAGGGAAACAGGCCCTTTAGCCGACCAGGGTCCCTAAACTGAACTAGTCCAATTTGCCTGCGTTTGGCTCATATCCCTCTAAACCTTTCCTATCCATGTACCTGTCCAAATGTCTTTCACATATTATAATTGTACCTGTCTCTATCACATCCTCTGGCATTATATTCATATATATATATGCCTGTTCCATTTACTTTGTGTGGAAAAAGTAGCACCTTGATCCCATTTAAATCTTTCCCCTTTCACCTTAAACCTGTACCCTCTAGTTTTGGGCTTCCCCTATGGGAAAAAACCTTGGCTATTCACCTTATCTATGCCCCTCATGATTTTATAATCCTCTATAAGGCAACCGCTCAGCCTTCAATGCGCCAGGGAAACTAATGTTGTTTAAACACTGCAGTTTAATTTCACATAAAAGAAATGAAGACAAAATAGAATAAACCATTTACATTTAACATAAATTTAAATATTTTCAAACACAAGGTAAAATACAATGTCATTAATCCAAAAAACACTCCTTTATAGAACTGACACCAGAGATAATGCTCTTCTATTACACATCTATAAAGTTTAATTTAACTGGGACTTCTTGTTCTGTCTTGAGAATGTGATCAACTCCTGGAGCCTTCATGCTGAATTTAAAATTTCTCAACTTCAAATAACTCCTTCATGGTTTTACTAAATACATCATGTCTGGAACTTTTAAATTAAATTCTGTACACTGAGGGAACCTATTTCTTAACAGTCTTTAAACTACCTGCTTTTCTCAAGAACAGCTGTTTTACACATCTAGCTTCGGCCAAGACTTCTGCAAACTGCCCCCTACTGAAACTAAAAATCTTTTTGCTTTCCTTGTTATGGGATGTTTCCCCTAAGCCCCCCAAAACTTCAATTGAAATGTGTATTGCACAATCCTTTTTGTTCACTTGTAAAGTCTTCCAATGTAAACAAATTCCCAATAGTCTCCATGAACTATCCTTTTTGGGAAAAAAAACACCTTGGCTACAGAAATAGCTATAAGTTCATTAAACCTCTTCAGACATACCAAAAATCTATGTCACTATTTAACATACAATAAATTTTGTTAGCACATATAATATGTACATGTATAGCATACATTTTACTGCACAGCTTTTGAAATGTGTGGTGTTTGGTTTACAAGAAGAGTAAATACTTTGAGGGATAGCAGGCCCCTTTGTAAATTATCTAGCATGTGTCTAATAACTAAAGCATGGTCAAGCTTTCAATCCAATTAAATAATTTAAACAATATAATTTCTAATGTTAATTATTTTACATCGGATGATAATTGACTTTTTTTTATTTTTCATTTATTCAAGTATGATTAATCACCACAAAGAATACAGGCAAATAATAATGACATAGGGTTGACACTGTGGCATCTTAGAAGTTATTGTTAAAGTTAGCCACAGTTTTTTAATGAGACAGTGACATTAAATCGGACCGTCATTCTCAAACTAAGCTATTGTTGTTTCAACTCATGTTGTCAGGCAGATACATTGTTTCTGCACCAATGTGTAACTGTTACACTATTTCATGTTTGTGTTTTATCCTTTGAAGAACTAAATAAGAATCCAGTGGATGGATTTTCTGCTGGATTAATAGATGATGATGACATATACAGATGGGAAGTTGTCATCATTGGCCCACCAGATACTCTTTTGTAAGTACTTAATGCTAATGAGTATCAGCGCTAATAGAAATTGCCAGTTAACCACCTATATTTTATTTTCAGATAGTGACAAGACAGTTGGTGAGGATGATGTGTGATATGCAGAAGTTGTATTCAAATCTTTTTATCTTTCATACTTTTACTAAAATTTTGCAAGTATTTCCTGAGAAAGACAAATGTAGTTACAAACATTTTCCCTGCTAAATGAGTATCAGGAGTTTGACAGCAAATAAAATGGGTGCTACTCTGTGAAAAAAAAAACTGTGATACACGCTGTTTTGCATAGGGATAAAAAGATCGTGAATGTAAATAAGTGGCTAAGAAATGGATGTGAGAAAGATGAGGTCTATTTCATGATGCATTGACCGAACAGTATGACTGGACAGTGGAAATTCGGAATATTTCTCCAAAGACTCTGCATGTTGGATCAATTGACATTTTAATGACAGGTATCAAGAGTTCATTTTTTGTTGGGTAACGGTATTGAGGTAAAATAGAAACCAAGTAAATGGACTTGAAATTAAGAAATGGTGGAACACTTTCAAGGGCCTGAATGGTCTTCCCTGTCCCCATTTTCTTCACAGATCTGTGCATTCTTTACGAAATACAGCTTGTTGTGCCTTTACAATAGTAAAGCAAAGAGATATGGTTGGAGTAGTATATTCAGAATCGATCAGTATAATAAATCTCAGCATTGAGAACAGATCAGTTTTTTTTTCAGAAGGGAAATACATAGGAAACAGTGGTGCTGTTATGTTGAAATAATTTGAAACAATACTGTATTGAATCAATATGACAGCAATAGGAAATGACTGAAAAAGGAAGAAGTAAGCTCTTGTTAACAATACATAAGTTTTATTTAGCCTATATAGCAATAGTTACTACACTGTAAAACTACTGAGCTGTAAAGTGCTTTGGGACATCCTGAGTATGGATGTGAAAGGCATAGTGTCAGAAAAAGATTTTCAAGAGCATAAAATCATAAGAAGTAGCAGCAGGAGCTGGCTGTTTGGCCTTTCAAGTTTGCCCCATCATTTAACAAGATCATGGTCAGTTCATCATAGTTTGCAACTCTAATATTTCAAAAATCTATCTATCACTTCTTTAAATACTTTCAGTAACGTTGCCTCCACACCTCATCAGGCAGAGAAATCCAGATATTCAGTACACTCTGGGAGAAGGAATTCCTTTGCATATCAATTTTAAATGAGTATGCTGTACTTTGTAACCATACCCCCTTTTTAAGATCCACACTATTGGAAACATCTTCCCAGTCAGAATCTTGCCTGTTTCCATAAAATCATCCCTTATTCTTCTAAATGCTAATGAATAAAGGCCCAGCCTGTTTACTTACACTTAATAAGTCCAACCTCTTCACCCCAGGAATGAACCTAGTGAACTCTTTCCTGTACATTCTTTCTTAACTATGGGGACTAAAACTGTACGTAGAATTCCCTTGCGATCTTACTAACACCCAGTATAATTGTAACAAGACTTCTCTACTATTAAATTTCATCCTCCAAGGAATTTAGGCTAAAATTGCATTTACCATCTTAATTACCTGCTGCACCTGAACGCTAACTTCATATGTTTCATGCACAAGAACAGCAACATTCCCTCTAAGCTATGTGGCTTTGTGTGCTGTAATGTTCCTGTATGGTGATTGTTGTTGGCATGCTAGTCGTAGCATTGATTTGTGGTTTCAGAAGTCACTGCTGTGCACGGGCCTTGGAGACACGCACAGTTGGTCAGAAAATTAGAGGGAACACCCAAATTACTCTGTGCTGCGCTTTTTTGGAGTCTCTCTCTATTTAAACATGTTTTCATTGAAACATGCCCTCCCATCTATTCTTGTATCGTTAGCAAATTTGAATACATTAAAATCTGCCCCTGTCTAAGTCATTAATATAGATTGTAAATAATTGTGGCCAAGATCTGATCCTTGTGGAACTCCACATCTTGAAAAGACCCCAAATCCTCTTATGTCTTCTGTATGCTTGTCAAACATGATTAATCAATCCTTAATCCATGCCCCTCAGTATTCTGAGCTTCAATGTTCAATAACCTTTAATATGACATTTTATCAAATGCCTTCTGGAAGTCCAAATACACCACATCCACCAGTTCCCCATTACCAACTCTGCATATTAAGACCTCAATAAAAACTGTATCCAACTTGTCAAACATGATTTTCCTTTCTCAAAACTGAGTTCACTCTATTTGATTGCTAAATGTCAATTGACCTATTGCAAATGCTATGTTAACTGGGGCTCTAGTTTCCTGCTTTACTTCTCCCTCCCTTCATGAACAGGGGTGTTACTTTAGTGATTTTTCAATTCACCTGAAATCCATGAGGTTTGAAATATTTTGACCAATGCCTCCATTATATCTGCAGCCACTTCCTTTAAAACTCTTGGAGACACTCCATCAGGTCCTGACGACCTGTTTATCTTCACTCCTATCAGTTTGTGAAATACTTGTTCGTTGTGATAGAGGCTATTATAAGACCTTTCTTCCTGTTAGTGCACTGCTTCTTTCTTATCTTTGGGATGCTTATAGCATCTTCCACCATGAAGACTGATACAAGATTTTGATTTAATTTACCTACTATTTTCCTGCTCTCTGTTATTAATTACACAGTTGCATTCTCCAAGGTTCCTACACTTCCTCTTTTTCTTTTTAAATACCTGTAGAACTCTTGCTGTTGGTTTTTATATTTCTTATCAATTTACTCTCAAAATCAATTTTCTCCCTCTTTATTCATTTTTACTAATCTGGGGCTGATTTCTGAAAAAGAAATCCTAATCCTCTGGTCTAGTTTCATAGCTTTAATTTAAATTATTTTGATGTACTGCCGACCATACTTTTTTTTAGTTTTTTTTTTAAATCAAAAATATACTACTTCAGACTTTGGTCAGATTCAAAGTCTTTTTTAGCTTCATGCTTCCCACATCTTCAACTGTTGAGTAGACTTCATTTTCTGATGACAATTTGTACAAAAACAGATACATGGGCAATGGCATCTCTGCGTACTTTAGCATATATTTAAGTAGCAAGTGATTGGCAAGAGCTAATGAACAGAACGTGAAGAACAGTTAGATTTTATTTTATGTAGGTAGGATTCTGGTGTTCTCTCTATCTTCCCCCTCCTTTAGCAAATAAAGTACAGAAGTAATTGTTAAGGAAGGAATGACAAAAGTGGAATGATCTTTTGAAGGGGTTTCAGTGTACCACCTTTAATACAGTGTTTAGTGCACTCAGTTGCTTGAAGCCACCCTTGCTCAAATTTGGTGAGTTTTAACAAAATAATTCCTTGGAACTATGTTGATGGACTGTTCTTCGCTTTAAAAACATCTTTGCACCCTATAAATAATTGATAACTAGAATGTAACTATAAGGGTGTACTACGTAATAAATTATTCAAGTCATTGTGTAAACCACAAGGGTAAAACTTTGATATTTTATTAAAATAACTTTAACACACTCAATTAGGCTACACCTTTATACTTGGTTCTTGGTTCATTGATATACTTATGTGTATTATGTAGCTATGAATGTTTTGATTAAGTGTACAGCGGTGACAATTCTTGCTGTTTCCAGGACACTCTGTATCTGGTGTCTTATCAATAGATTTTAAAGGTAACGCTAATTCCTTGTGAAATTCTTACTGCAAGATCACTGAAAAATAAACTTACAGTAGTTTACAAGAATATGACTCATACATTAAAAATACTTTTTAAGAATTCTTTGAAAGGCTGATTATTACAATTTTCCCCAAATCTTGATAACGGAGTATTCTTAATATCTGAAAAGCTACTTAGAAGGAAAATGTTTTGCTTTTGGTCGACTATGTTAGAGATTTTTTAACCAATTTACTTTTACATATCTTATTTCCCTCTGTGTAATAATATAGAATTGTCATTCATCAGATTTCATTTCTTATTCATTTCCTAGTGAGGGTGGATTCTTCAAAGCTCATCTGACCTTTCCTAATGATTACCCTTTGCGGCCTCCAAAGATGAATTTCATCACAGAAATCTGGCATCCAAATGGTAAAATATGTACATATAGAATTTATTTATTAATTATTATATTATCAGCTTTAAAACCTGTTAATTAAGGAGAGAGATCTTGTATCATTTCATTCTGTAAAATTTCCATTTTCAAGTGGTGGTATAGTGCACACTGCAGTCTTCCTTGTTGCGTCAATCAAATGATTAAGGTCTTCTAATAATCTTTACTAGCAACTCGCTTATTCCTGAGTCAAAGTGATGAATTCCAACAATGGTATCTAATCTCATCATTTGTTTCAGAGGAAGTTTACATATTTGGCCTATTTATTTAACTGCTTTTTAAAAATCTTTTTAATACATTAAAACTTCTGATTTTAGAATAATATATCCGAGTACCTGCAAATTGCTTTATTGGAAAATTTCTGAGGATATAGTTTACAATAGTGACTGGCTTCTTCTAAGCCACACAAACAACTGGAAGCTGTGTAAAAGACAAGAGTACATAGAGTCTCTTTCATAAATTATGAGCCACTGTTTTACTTTAGCTGTGGTATCTGATAGGGACAAGAATATTTCATTTAGCCCCTTGAGCCTTAGACCACTTAGTGAGATCATGACCAATTTGTGACTTAACTTCATACACCAATCATTGGCCTGTACTCATTAATACCTTTGGGTTCTTTTAGGTATGCAAAAGGTAGCATTCCAATAGCATTTTTGATTATTTTCTGTACTTATTCATGACATAATCTATCTAAATGGATCCCAAGTTTCTTTGGACTGCCACTGTTTCTAGCTTTTTTTTTAGATTCAAAGTAAATAACGTCACCAGCAAAGCTGGATATATGTTTTCTGTCCCAGCATCTAAGATGTTAACGAACATGTTTTTTTTCTAAAATGTTCAATAAAATTTGACTGGAATGACCTACCTTTTTACTATCCTACTGTTTCCCTCTGATCAGCTGAATTTTTTTTTCAGATGTTCAGTCACCTTGTCTTAATTAGACTCTAGCAGTTTCCTGACAATGTATTAAGTTTACACTATACTCAATGCAACTTGATTAACTGTTAATTTGAATAGATATACAATGTTGTTGACTTTTTCTCTCCATTCCATTAAATAACTATATTTAAAAAAAGATATTTATAAAATAGTCAACAAGTCTGGCAGCACCTGTGGAAACCAAAACAAGTGTTAACATTTGAGATTGGTGACCTAGTGATAAAACATGATCTGAAATATTAACTATTTATCTTTCCACGGATGCTGCTAGATCTGTTGATCCTTACCAGCAACATCTGTTTTTACTTCTGATTTCTTGTATTCACTATAGTTTGTTTTTGTTTTGCCATCAATTATTCAGGAAAAAAAAATCTTTTTTTGTTACAGTTGCCAAGAATGGTGATGTATGCATTTCAATTTTGCATGAGCCTGGTGAGGATAAGTTTGGTTATGAGAAACCTGAGGAGCGTTGGTTACCCATTCACACTGTAGAGACAATTCTCATCAGTGTTATCTCTATGTTAGCTGATCCCAACAGTGATTCACCAGCAAATGTTGATGCTGCGGTAAGCATTTTATTAGAAGTAACATAATAATTTTTTCACAAGGTAAAATTATTAGAACTCTATTGAGATCTTTGAATTTTACGAAAGTATTTGAGAATCCATGTCTGGTGTTTCCAAAGCCATATTCCATTATTTACTTTTTAATCCTCTGTCAATCATCCCATATGAGAAACGATTGCATTAATACCAGAATTTCTCTACTTAGTTTCATATTCTCAAGTTACCAAAAATGGTGTGCAGTGATGATACTAGGTTAATGTTGTTATTCTGGGCATTTTAGTCTCACAGATTGTTGTCATTAGCATTTAGGAATAACTGCAGGAACTTGGTGAATGCCACATTCATCCTATTACACAGTGCATTCTGTGGAGAAGTTTGCAGCACAGAGAGGCTATTCAATGTGTTGTGTCTGTGCCTGTTCTATATCCACAGACCTATGTCCCCTTCTTATCCCCACACCCATTTATTTTCGCTTTATTAAATATGTGTCCATTCTTCTTTAAAATTATAATGAATCCTGCTTCCATGTTGTTTCTGATGGAACATTCTATGTTCTAACAACCCTAACAAAAAAAAAACTCCATCCTTTCTCTTTAAACTTCTGTCAGTTATCTTTATTTATGCCCTTTAGTTATTTAAGCAGATTTTTAAAAAAATTTACTTTATCAAAAACTTTTGTCATTGAATAAGTTTTTAAATTTGAAATTTAGAATTTAGTAAACAGCATAGACCGGATTTCTATTAAGTTTCATTTTATTAATTCTTTTAATTTGTTACTTAGGTAATTTTCATTTTGTAACTGCTGCAAAAGATGCATTCTAAGTGTAACAGAAGAAGGGCTTATGCCCGAAACGTCGATTCTCCTGCTCCTTGGATGCTGCCTGACCTGCTGCGCTTTTCCAGCAACACATTTTTCAGCTGTAACAGATGGCAACTAGGAAGCTCAAAGTAGAAGTATAGGAGTATGTTACAGTTTTGATAGATTGAAACAAAGAGTCTTGACATAAACATATCTACTTTACCACTTCCATTTATCCTCCAGTAGCTGAATATAATCAGGTTATAGAAATTCTACATCATTTGAGCAATTGTGTTTTTGCTGAGTGTAATCATGTTACATAGCAACGTAGACACCAGAACATAGAAGGTGTAGGATTACTGGAAGTAGAGCTGGAACGATTACATTGTTACACAATGCTACTAAAAGTTGCAAACATTTTAAGGAAATGTAATTTTGTGCAAAAATTAGATAATTTTTTTATACAAAGAGAAAACAAGAACACAGCAGATCCTGGAACTTAAAACAAAAGTAGAAGATACTGGTAATCCACACCAGATCAAAAATCAAAGAGGAAGTTACTGAGTTGTATGAGCTGCAGGCAACTTAATAGAAAACTACTTAATTGATGTAAAAGATCATTTCAGTGAAACAATGGAAAAGCATTACAAGAATAAATGGGCAAATATTATGATAGTGTAAAACGCGGAAGACAGAATTGCCGATAGTGTTCAGTTGGTCTGGAACGAGATCTATTGAGCAAAGTTGGATGGGGCTCCAAGTTAACAGTTTTATAACAAAAACTTTACACCAAAATGTTAACCTTCCTTCCCTCCAGACAATGATAGAGCCCCCTTCACCATCAGTACTTCAAGCTGTAAAGTGAAAAGATATATCTAAGTTCCTCACAGCTGGTTCTGTTTGAAATTTGGTCCACAGGTGTCCCTCACCTGTCTATATTAGCCATTTGATGTCCCATTCAAACCCAGTGATGATAAGACCATAACAAATAGGAACACAAATGGGTCACTCAGCCCCTAGAGTCAACTGTGCCATTCATTAGAATCATGGCTGATCTGGCATTCCTCATATGCACTTTACCTGTAACCCTTAATGCTCCTACTGTTCAAAAATCTGACTATCTCAACCTTAACTGTTTGCAAGGAATCTGCCACAGAGAGCTGTGGGGCAAGAAATTCCAAAGACACTCAACCCTCTGAAAGAAGAAATTCCTCCTCACCTCAGTCTTAAGTTAACTTCCCTTTATTCTGACATTATGCCCTTTGATCCTAGATTCTCCCATGTGGGGAAACACCTTCTCAACATTTACTTTGTAAAGCCCCTTCAGAACTCTATATATTTTAATAATGTCACCTTTCATTCTTCTAAACTTCAGTGTGTAGAGTCCCAATCAGTTTAGCCTTTATAAGACAATCCCTCATACCAAGGATCATTCTACTGAACCTCCTGTGAACTGCTTTCTGGGTCAGAATATCTTTCCTTAGATTAAGGGCCGTAACCGCTCACAGCTGTAGTCTCACAGCACTTTGTGCAGTTCAGTAAGACTTGCCAACTCGTATTCCAACCCCGCTGAAATAAGAGCAAACATTCCATTAGCTGTCCTGATTATCTGCTGCACCTGTGTGCTAGCTTTCTCTGTTTTCTGCACAAGTACCTCAAGTCCCTTTTGAGTTGCCATTTTCTGCAGTTTTTCTTCATTTAAATAATATTATCCTTTTGATCTCCATTTCAAAGTAGTCAACTTCATATCTCCAACATTTTACTCCACATACTTAACCCACCAATATATCTATATAAACTGTTTGTATCCCCACGGAGCTTGCTTTACTGCCTATTTTTAGGTTATTGTTATGTTATTATCAAGTCACTCCTCTGGCTCTGTCAACTCCTTTGACATCTTCTCTTTTGAGCACTTCATCTTGTTAAACATCAAGTTATGTCTCCTTTACAATTGTCATTCATACCTTCTCCTCAAACAAAATCTTGACTTTGTCACGGTTCTATTCTCTTTATTCCCTCAGCCACTGTTCTGCATGACCACTCGTCCCTAGTGATTTTGGTCTTAGTTGCAGCTTCTCATGTGCTCTTTCTTTTGATTTTGCTGCCACGAATAAATCTATTCATATTCACTACCACCCACAACCATGCCATTTCCTAGGCCCCTCTGTTCTCACTCATTAATCAAGCCATCTGTGATAATTTTGGTGTGTTACAATCTTAGTCCATTCTAATCTTCTTCGTTTTTGCTACTTGTCACTAAAAAGCTGCACAAAGTCTATTATAAACTAAGCTTTTCTGAGCCTATGCACCTAAACCACTTTTCTAACCAAATTCCACCTGACTTTGGTGCTATGTCAATTACAGTTGCATTTTTTCGAACTCTCAACTGCTTCCTATCCATGAAGAAAGTGAAGACTACAGATGCTGGAGATCAGAGTCAAAAAGTGTGGTGCTGGAAAAGCATAGTCGGTCAGGCAGCATCCAGATTAGATTCCCTACAGTTTAGAAACAGGCCCTTCGGCCCAAGCCCACACCAACCCTCCGAAGAGCAAACCACCCAGTCCCCTACATTTACCCATGACTAATCCACCTAACACTATGGATAATTTAGCATGGCCATTTCACCTGACCTGCAAATCTTTGGACTGTGGGAGGAAACCGGAGCAAACCCACGCAGACACAAGGAAAACGTGCAAACTCCACACAGACAGTTGCCCGAGTAGGAGAGTTGATGTTTCGAGCATAAGCTCCTGATGAAGAGCTTATGCTAGAAATGTCAACTCTCCTGCTCCTTGGATGCTGCCTGACAAGCTGTGCTTTTCCAGCATCATATTTTTTGCCTGCTTACTATCCATTATTGCCTTATATTATCTCCTTTCACTGTTACTTTCATATCGTTGCCAGTCTACCTGCCTCCATAAGACCACAAGATGTAGGAACAGAAATAGGCCATTTGGCTTATTGAGTCAGCTCCAGCATTCAGTGAGATCATGGCTGGTCTCCCCACTCCACTTTCCTGCCTGATTCCCTTACTAATATTTATATTTCAGTATTGAATGCATTTAAATGACCCTAGCCTTGACAGTCCTCTGCAATAAAAATCCCAGATTCATCACCCTCAGAGGCAAAAAAAAACTTCATCTGTCTAAATTGGACAGTTCCTCATTCTGAGATTACATTTTCAGGTCTTAGACTCTCCCTTGAGGGAAAACAACATCTGGCATCTACCCTGCAATGCCCCCTTAGATTCTTATATATTTCAAGAAGGTCTCCTCTCATTGTTCTAAACTCCAATGAATACAAGCTCAAGCAACTCAACTTCTCATAAATAAATTCCTCCATACTTGGAATCAATTCTAGTAAACATTCTGTGATCTGCCTTCAATACCAGTATATCCTTAGATGAGGGAACCAAAACTATTCACACTATCCCAGGTGTGGTCTGCCTTGCAGAGTTTTATCTAGACTTCCCTTTTTTTTTTAACTCCACACATTAGAGTTACTGAAAGTCAGAGGAGAGTCACCATTGTCAGTGGTTAGAAGCTATAAAACAGGAGTTCAGATATATGGAAATAAATATAGAAAATGCTGAAGAAACTGAGACATCTGTGGTGAGAGAAACAGTTAATATTACACAAGTCTGATGTGACTTCATCAGAACCTCTGTTTCTGATTTATCTGATGCAGGAAAATTGGTTTCGACCTTGCTCAGTTCTATCGTGCTCTCAGTATACAGGGAATGAAATCTTTGGAAGACTTACTATTCGTATCTCTCTTGAAAATAAAAATTTGATCAGATCATGGTCCAGAAGCTGATAGGTGGATTAACCAGGCCAATTGCTGGTTTGCTTTAGCCAGGCAAAGGTCCTATCAGCTCTGCACAACAACAGTGCTCCCTTTGTCAGCAGATTTGATTTTGAGTTAGAAGAGTGAATGGAAAATTACATGGTAAAGTGAACATGGATTAGAACATAGAAAGCAGTATGGCCAAAATCAAAGCAGCGATATTGAATGAAAAGGCAAGAGGATATTAAAAGTTGAAAAGAAGAATCTTGGTATTAAGTTATTTTTCCTGAAATCCTTACACACTTAATGCAACTGCAATACACCAACTTCTGTGAACAACCAAACTTTTATTAAGCACTATAGAGTGGTGGAGAAACTCTTAACACGCTTCGCCATGCTTGTGAAGCATGTTGAGAGGTTCTCGGAACAAAGGAAACAATCCTTCCTTCTCCAAAATCTCTATATCACAGTCAGTAATGCTCACAAGACAACCCCCAGTCACTCCCTCACAGTCACATGCCACTCACAACACAATGCAGTGACCCACATCACCTCCAGAAACAATGTAATTCAAATCATCCTTTAATGGCCAGATATGCTATGAGTTGTATTTTGTTGTAACTATAGGGGAGTAATCAAGTTCCAACTGCAATGCCCCTATTGATTTCTGAATAGGGGATGAAAATGTAAATAGTAGGAGATGACAATGTAAATGGCTCTGAATAATAGGTGATAATGTAATTTGTTACAATCTATCTAAATCAGAGGCATCCCACCCTAGCCTCAGGACATCCAATTTCCTGCAGGTCATCAGCGCAAGTTAATTCTTTAATATCACATTGGAATAATGAATCATAGTTAAAAAGGTATATAAATGATGGAAGATGAGCTGAGGCTGAGAGAAGCAGAGACCTAATTAAATACAACTTGAATTGAAGAAAATGGTGACGATAATGCCAATTTCCTTGTTGAGCAGAAATTGTTTTACTGTAATCATTATGCTTTGTTGTAGAAAGAATGGCGAGATGATCCAAATGGTGAATTTAAAAGGAAAGTTGCACGGTGTGTAAGAAAAAGCCAAGAGATGGCATATGAGTAATTTTTTTCCCTTCATCAGGTTGGTAAGTTTTTTGTTTTAAAATGAGTTTTGAAATTCATATCATGACCAAAAAATTAGTAAGTTTATATACTTCCATTTTGTCATTAGTCTTCTGTCCTTTAGTCTTCAGTTTGTATTTATTTAACAACTGTGATTCAGTACATTCCTTCACGCCCTACTATGAAAATATATGGCCCCACTTAGTATGTTCCCCAAAGGATGTGTATAAGATGAAATTGACTGCATGCAGAATTTTATTGTATCCACATTGGCCTGAATTTTGCAATGATCGGATTCTCTTTCCTGCAGCATAGATATAAGGTGCACGTGCGGACCCTGTGGAATCTCCACTGGGGGAGACTGTTAAAGAAATTAACCAGAAAATTGAAAATTCTACTGGGCAGTTTCCCTACACTTGGAACCCTCCAAACATATCTATTTAGATTGAGAATTTGGAAGGTTTGTAGAGAATAAAAGTAGGAGTAGGCCATTTGGCCCTTTGAACCTGCTGTGCAGCTAAGTAAATATTTACTCAGGAAAAGTTAGACTATTAAACATGTAGTCTAATTCCTGAATAGCTGTTAAACTGAACCTACAATTTACCATTCTAATCCCCAATTCCACCTCTCCCAGACCCTAAATTGACAATCCCCCTTCATTCCCTCCCAACTATCCCTCATGACTCAATTTCTCTTTCCCACCACTGCACCTGACGTTTGCTCTCCTGCTGTCAGTCCTAAGATCCCCTAGTGTAAATACCCCCAACTTGCCAGACCTAATTTCATCTGTCCATCTTAAACACTCCATCATTTACCTGTCTCCTTGCCACCTGGCACCCTAATCTGACCCACCTGTTGGCCTACTTATCTGACAGCCTACCCCCACCCAAGTGGTACTCAAATCTTTCACTTATATTACATTCTAATCCTTTTGAGCTGTCAAAGTGGCTGTCTGTGATGCTGGACATTTAAATCACAGAATACAACATTTGACCGATGTTGTAAAAGAGAATGTGCCTTTCTTTCCCTGACTGTTTTATAATAAGGATCTGTCAGAATAATACATGGCTCTACATGGTTTCTGAAGGAGCCCTAATCAGAATCCCCTGCGAGAATGTGGGCATTTTCTTTCTGGAAAAAAGGAGCAGGCTAGCAATCTACAAATGTTGTTGTTTAGCTCTTGAAACAACAACTCCTCATCCTGTTCAGTTCAAAAACATATTACTAACATTTTGCTAATGCCACTGTTTACAACAGGTTAATCAATATTGCAATTAATATCACTGAAATGTTGACTTTAATTACATTAGTTAAAACAATTTAAGTGCTTATGGTCTTCAAATATGATTGGTTTTAGTTTAATTATTACCATGAGATAACTAAGTTGCCAGTGCTTTTTATCTAATCCAGTATGAAAAATGTGTTGCTGGAAAAGCGCAGCAGGTCAGGCAGCATCGAAGGAGCCGGAGAATAGACGTTTCGGGCATAAGCCCTTCTTCAGGATTCCTGAAGAAGGGCTTATGCCCGAAACGTCTATTCTCCTGCTCCTAAGATGCTGCCTGACCTGTGCTTTTCCAGCAACACATCTAATCCAGTATCCCAACTTGTATTCCATATCATTTCTCCTCAAATATAAACTGAGAGTACGTCTATATTTAATTTTAGACACAAATATATGTGATTTAGAGGGCTTCAGCTGAATCAGATAAGCTTGAAATACAATTTTAAAGTTAGAATAAAGAAAATGTATTGGTTCAATTCTGATGTGAATAATACCTTTCATTAACAAACAAGTATAGAATTCATAACACTTTAGATAACATAAGTATATGTATATTAAAAAAAACTTTGAGTATAGAGCAGACAATTTTTATGGTCCTCCGTGGATCTTATAAAAACTGAAAGCTATTGTAGACTAATCAAGCTCTGAAGATCAAAATTACGTGTATTAAATGGTCAATCACCTTGGTCTTTCTTAATCAGTTATTCTAATGAGTGTTTTATTATAAAGGAGTTTTGTCTCTGTACTGACTGACCCTGATCTCATTTATTTTAAATCATTAGAATGGTTATGATAATTTTATATCATCCACTTGTGGATTAAAGGCCCTAAGTCTGTAATTTATGTCTTGTGTTTGCTCAGATCAGGGAGGTGATGGCCTAGTGGTATTATCACTGGTTTGTTAATCCAGAGACCCTGATCATGTTCTGGCTCAATCCAAGTTTGAATCCCACTACAGCAGATGGTGAAATTTGATTTCAATTTTTAAAAAGTCTGGATTTAAGAGTCTTAGGATGACAGTGAATCCATTGTCGATTGTTGGGAAAACACACCTGGTTCACTAATGTCCTTTAAGGGAAGAAACTGCTATCCTTACCTGGTCTGGCCTCCATTTGACTCACACCTACAACAACGTGGTTGACTATTAACTGCCCTCTGGGCAATTAGAGATGGGCAATAAATGACACCTAGCCAATGCCACCCTCATCCTGTGAATGATTTTTTTTAAAAGTTACAAATGCTGTCAGTTAAAAATGTGATTTAGTTTCTGTTGGTCAACATTTGTCTCTTTCCCCTTGTAGTTTTGATTTCCACATGCTTAAGACTACCTATGTCATGGATTCTTTGAGTGATATTTAGTCAGTTTCCTTTGTCACGTTATTACAGACATCCACAGTGGAAAAAGTTGAGCTTCTTTGGACTAATATGACTTTTTTTTTTAAAAGGACACCATCGATTTACATTTTTTTGAAAAAAGTGACAATTTATTTGCTTTCTAATGCTTTATATTTCTGTTTTTAGGGCTAGCTGAAATGAGAACTTCGCTTTTACCGTTCTTACTGGTCTCTGGCCATAACATTCAATGCAGCTTGCAGCTAAGAATTCCATGCTGTTAAGCTTGGAGAGATGAGAATCCCTCGAGAGAGAGAGAGAGAGAACATGCTTATCGATAAGAACTGTTGAAAGAAATGTGACCCTCCTTTTAATGCAACAAAAAAAGTTCAAATTACCTTAAGTTTCATCTCAGTTATTTTCAAATCGTGCCGTGAATTATGTTTATTTATTTGAAAGAAATCAGACTGCTTATGAAAGTGTTGTGTTAAACAAGGCTTACTTTTGTATCTCTGAAGATTGTTGCTCTGTCTCAAGCAAATATAATCAATATACTTTGGGAATGATTTATGACAAACTCGTTCATGGAATCATTCACAGTTATGTAGCATGTAAAACTATCTTTCTTAGTTTAACAATTTCAAAAAACAATTCAGGTAAATTAATAGTATTCAAACCTCATTGGGAAAAGTGATGGTTAAAATGCCTTCTCAATTTTCCCTTTTAAGCCAGTTTTGCTGCTGTAGCAATTTCAGGAAATACAAAAGAAGTTCTCGTTACCGCATTTGCCATTCATTTAGAAATTGTATGATTCAATGTAAAACTTATTTTTGAATAACTAAACATTTAGAATATATTATGGAGCAGCTAAGGGATTCGGGTGTTATTAGCTGTTTTCTTGCTGGGAAGTATGAAGATTTAAAGCTGAATGCTTTTACACTTTTATAAATTATTTCTACATTTGATCTGAGCCTAATAAACCGAATTTATTTTAGAATCTGGCTGATTGTGTAACTAATGGTTCTGTCTGTCATTGTAATAACATCGCTGGTATAACATGACAGACAAAACAAATGGCATATTTGTTTATACAAACTAAATAATTAAGTTATAAATTAAGTAACTTTCTAAAATTCAAATTTTTTGTTTCCTTAATTGTAAAACTGAACCCTTCAGAATATCAACTAAAAATTGTTCACATTTTTAAAAAACAATTGACTAATATTTGAGCTGCAGTGTTCTTGGTTTTCTGTGGAGCATCAGCTTATTAACATACATGAGTCCAAAACAGAACATTGTGGATTTGAGTCTAGATTATCATTTCAATCCACGACTAAAATAGTATCATATTGCCTAAATTACTATCTTTAGATATAACATTACACTAAAAATCCATTTGCCCATTTTACTAGTTCGATTAGATGTTTGAGATTCAGTGATATTTTAATAACAGAGCACTTTGGTCAAGTTGACGCTTTTCTCTAAACCAACACTGCCAGTAGATTGACCAGCAAATCATCTCGTTACCATTTGAGATCCTGTTTATGCATAATAATCTGCAGTATTTACATTCAATATCAATGCTGGTACATTCTTTGCCTTTTCAGGTACTGCTAACTTTGTTCCTTTCAGAGAATGTTTTTGACTCTTGCTTGTCATTTAACCATCATTTCCATGACTTGTGCAATGATATCTTTCCTCATATGCACACTTTAGATTGAACTCTGAAAGCTCTATCAACTCTTCAGGCAATGCCTAGCGTTGTTCTAGCATCTCTCACATTTCATAGAACCTAGTTGTTTTTCAGTTATAGATTTTTGTCTTTCACATATTTTGTTACTATGCTCAGTCAAGATCTGAACTTGTCACTTATTTCTTTTTATGTTACAAATATATAATATTCCACTACCTTGCTATATAGAGCCCTTAGTTATAATAAATTTGGCAGGACATTTTAGAATGTGGCTGAATAACAAATCCATAGAACAAGATGAACGTGAGAATGAAGAAGGTGCTTAAAAAACAGCAAATCTGTCACAAACTGAATTCTACAATCTAAAAGATTAGACATTGCTGGAATTATACAGCATGTACACCAGCTTTGAAAAAGACAACTCATATTTTCCAAAGAAATGTTCCGCAAACATTTACAACATAGAATGGGGCTATTCAGTCTATCCTGAATGTGGATATTTGCTGAAGCAGTATAAAATTAATCCCAATGCCTCTTTCCCTATTGCTTTGTATTTTCCATTAAACATTGAAAGAAAATAGATTTATAATAGTCTCTGATAAATACTTTAGCAACCCACCACTGTAATATATTTTCTTCACTGATTACTTCAAATTTATAGGTCACGTGCTCGAATCCCAAAAGCAACAAAATAGCTTTTTTTTTTATATTCAAAAAACAGACCCTTCGTTTTTAAAAAAATTCTCTTCGCTCAAGTAGAATTAGTCCCAATAACTCAATTTTCTAAGTACTTTCCCATCAGAAACCTCACTCTAGTAAATTTACATTATATATGCTCAATGGCTTTGTAATCTTACGTGATGTCCAAAGCTGTACTCATCACTGTGGCCTGACTAATGTTTTGTACAGGTTTACTATAATTTTTTTCTCTTATCCTCTTTGCCTCTATCATGACAGTTCAAAATGTTATTAGTTTAGTTCATAATTATTTACTTTTTGAGATTATCAAATTGAAATTCAAGGTATCTGTACTCATCCATGCTCAAACCACAATGTGAACTTCTGTTCATCATTTCCCATGGAAATTACCTCCCATTTATCCATTTTCAGTTGCAACTGATGTATCAACCATTCTATACTGTTATAATCCTCCTATTTTCCAAATCATTAAAATTAGCTGAAGACGAAAAACTTAAAAGCATTTTGTATCCTCTTCAAGCCTAAATCATCCCCACATGTTAAAGAACAACGATGTACCAAGTAGTGATTACTGGAATCACTAGTCTGGTCACCCTTCTCCAAAGCAATTAGTGATGGGAGCAATAAATGCTGTTTGAGGCTAGCAACACTTGCATCCTATGAATTAATTTAAAAAATCCAAATATAATCATTTAATCCAACATGTAGCCCATGTTACATTTTTTCTTGTAATATACTGAAAATACTTTTTCAAAATGCCTCTTCTCAACACCTGAGATTCACGTACACTGATCTACAGTACTTTCTTTACCTGATCATCTCTTCAAAAAAAGATTTACCTTTACCAAATCCATGATGTCTGACTAAAACAACTGATGCATTTTTAAATAGTCTCTAATTTGATCTCGAATAAACTGGTTACTTTTCAGCCCCATGACACGATTTGCACAAGGCCAGAGCTTCCCATCCAGTCCTAGTGACTTTTCCATCTTATGTTTTTCTCTTATTTCCAATTAATTCATTTTATGTGGTGTAACAATTATTCCATCCCCCTTCTCTACTACACTATTTATAATAACTGATAAAATATGGAGTATTCATCTCCAACATACCTTCATTTTACACAAGATTCCTCCTTTCATTCCCTACCATTCTTGTAGATGCTGTTTTCAAATCTGAATTAGTCTCCTTCATAAGACTGACCAATTCAAAATGAAGGGTAAGAAACAATGTATTAATGAGTACTGTTAATTACAACTAGCTAGGGTATGAAACCAGTTTCAAAGTGGGATAAATAAATTACAACGCATACATGATAGTACCAGATAGTAACACAAAGCAAACTAAATAAATAGCAAACAAAGATTACAAAATACATTAAGAACTGCTAAACTGTAGTGATGGCTCCTATCCATTACAATTTTATTCATCTCCTGGCAGCCAGTTTTAGAAACACAGACTTACAGTAAAGTGTTTATCCCATAGATGGTGACCCCCAGATAATACCTGGATCATGACTCGGAGAATTGCAAGGACAAAAGCAGATCATGCCACTCTGAGGAATTTGTAAACTGGATCAGCAACAACTTCAGTGAACTCTTGTATTTCCCCCACTATCAGTTACAGTGAGTGCTTTTAGTCATTTAAATCTGGAATTCCCTCAGCCTCTCTCAAAGATCTTCCTTAAAGCCAATCTCTTTGACCAAGCTTTTAGGTCAATTCATTGATTTGACTAACAATTTCTCTGTATCAAATTAAACACATTATGTAGCATTTTTGATGTAGAAAATGTCTCAAAGACTAGATTTATTGTAATCCTCTTCTGACTGCCTGGCTGATTTTACTTACTATGTTAATCTGTTTTAGTCTTAAAGATTATAAAATCAACACGGTTTTCTATCTTTAAAAAAATTACTTACAAACATAACTACAATCAACTAACTGACTAAACAGATATTGCTCTGAACATTCATACACTTAACCTTACGAAATTTACTCGCTGGATGATGAGGAATAAAGCTTATTTTGCAATGAGTCAAATGTAAGCATCTCCTGTGCTAAACTACCATCAGTGTGTTGAAGTAGATTTTTATTCTGAAACAACAGAAATTGCTGGAGAACCTCAGCAGGTGTGGAGAGAAAGCAGTCTGTTTCAGAATCATGCTGTCAGACCTGCTGATTTCTCCAGCAGTTCCTGTTTTTGTTTCAGATTTCTGACACTTTTTTTTGTACTGTTATTCTATTATGCAGCTTTGTGCAAACTTAAAAGTATGGATCCCCATAAATGGTTTAATGGTTACCAAAATAGCTGCTATAACCTTTCTTCAAAAACAGTTAAATTGCAGAACAAATACTAAGGAAAATTTGAGCTGAAAAGACTTTGGATTAAATGAATGTAATTTTTGGGACTAGGTACTGTGGTATATAAAGCCAAACACTGACATCTTAATGCTGTACAAGAGATTATCTAATTTATGCAAATACCAGATGAGTGGTAATGCTAAGTCCCCTATCTGTGCTTTTTGTTTATACCCCGATATATTCCTAATCTTAGACCTGTCCATTTCCATTTACAATTATGGAATCACATTCTATCAACTTTTCTGGTGGTAGTTTGTTAAAAAAAAATCTTACTTTTATAATTAACTTAATCTGCTTTAAGGACATATGGACAGCAAGGTCTCTAACACTTGCCAGAATTCAAGAAATGTGACTGCAAAGGAACGTAGTAATTGTTAAACACCAAAATAGTGCCACTACTTGTGTACATCGGTTAGTCCAACCCAGGATAGACAGTTTTGCAGACCCACCACACTATTCAAGCCTTTACATTTTCTCTAAGATTTATATTTCTCATATGAATTACTGAGACAGTAGTTATTTCCATCAACCTGTTCAGAAGTGTTATGACACACCCACCCACGTCTCTTGGCTCAGTGTAATGTGGAACACTACTATTACTTAATATATTTTCTAATCAACCTATTCAGTGATCTTATTACACACCACCAAAGCAAGTGGCACTTGAACCCAGGTCTCCTGGTCCAGGGCTGGGGACACTACCATTACACTGTAAGAGACCCGTTCATACAGGCCCTATTTTTCTAATCAACCTATTCAGAGATGTCATTACATACTTCTGGAGTGAATGGGACTTGAACGCAGGCCTCCTAGTCCAGGAGTAGAGTCTCTAAGTCTGCGCCACAAGAGAGCCCTTCACATGGCCCTATTTTATTTATTATTCATTGACAGGATGCAGGTGTCACAGGTCAGGCCAGCATTTGTTTGTCCGGGGGCAGTTGAGATTCAACCACATTGCTGTGGTCTGGAGTCACATATAGACCAGACAATGTAAAGTTGGCAGATTTTCCTCCCTGAAGTATATTAATGAACCAGATGGACTTTACAACAATTGACAACTTTTCATTTGTCATCACTAGATTCCCAATTCCAGATTTTTATTGAATTCAAATTCTAGTGATAATACCACTTGCCTCCCCAAGGAAAGCTGAGTGTGGAAACAATGGAGGCTCCATCACTGACATGGGCTGTAAAAGTCTCAGGTGATGACTTCCAGCTGGGCAGGCCACTGCCTGTTACCAAGGCAACTCATACTCAACAAGCTCTAGGAGATTAATTAGTGATTTCCTATGGGCCTTGTAGGGATTATCACACTAGTAAGTGGTTTTCCCAAAGAGTAAGACTTGCATTCAACCCTATCAACTGTACTGAATGGCAACAATAAAGACTTCAACATTTAGCCATGCTGTATAGTGTATAATAGTTTGAAGTGCTATTACCACCATGTAGCAGTTCTGATAAATGAATGTATTCAATTCCTTATACTACCAATTCAATCAAGAATTGAGTATTTTATATTTTGAGATCTTAAAATTATTTTTATTGCAATTTCCAGCTGTCTTTTCATGAATGACTTCAGTAAGGCCCACTTGATGTCCAACAGTTTATTAGTCCATTTTCTTTTAAAAAAAGAAAACAATTAACATTTTTTGCCAAAATATGGAAAGCTAGCTTAATCCGTATTAAAGCTTGGCAATCAAGAAGGTTCTGATTTAACTATGTTTGTTCCTTACAGCTGAGAAAATCGTGTTAAACAGCAGAAAATGAACATTATTATAAACTACAACTAGTAGTATTCTAAGACCAGTCACAGGAGAGAAATACCAATATTGCTAATACTAATATAGTTGTGCAAGCACCATCAGCTTACATACTGATGCAATAACATGCAATGTGATGACAATAGTCACTGGGAATCAGGGTATAGCTTTCAAATATTAGACTTACTGATTACCATTCAGGCACAAACTAAGAAGCTCTCAAGTAAATTATACCATGCCAAGTATTTAATAGTCTTCACCTTTTAAAAAATGCTGTTCAGAATAACACTACTTTTATTGTATCCAAACCCTGTATAAAATCATATGAAACAAGGCAAAAGATTTTGTACATCTTGCTGCATGACATCTTGCACATCAGGTGTTTCAGCTGTTTCACCTTTTTAAATTATTTTTCTGATATTAATGTCCTGGTGCTGACAGGCTTTTGTTCATGAACTGCTTCTTTATAAAACATGTCCACCACTAGAAAGACAAAAAGAAAATTAAGATTCTCTGTTCCATTCTCATTAGTTTAAAATCATATCATCTGTAACCATGAATTGCAATAGGGAAGAGTCAACCAGAAAACATGTTCTTCCCCTACAACCCTATTTTTAAAAAATACAAATTTATGTTAAATAAACCATCCTCCTCTTGTAGGAGTAAACTGCAGGTGACTTCATTATTGCATAAATGATCCTCTAAAAAATTAAGCAAAACATGATATAACAATTCAGATTAGGTCAGTTTTCCTCACCCGAGATTAAACATCCATCATGTAAAAGTCTATAAATAATTTTATCTTTAATTCTTCATCTTAACATTCCCTAAATTTGTCTTTTAGTTTGGAGAAGGAAACAATGTCAGTACTGCTCCTTCTTTAATCCCATCAAGAACCATTCTTAAATGATGGAAGAAATATTCTGATTTCTGACAAGATTTGGATTCCTGAGACAACTCAAAAATGGAGAACGTCCTCCAGATTTTCTGTGGATTGCAGTGTCATAAAAGGCCCCGAAATCCACATTCTTAAAAAATTGTAGAAACCTACAGAAATTTCAATATTCTGATCTGCATCAAACTTCAGACACATTTTAGGCAAGCATTATTTATAAGTGTATTAATACTCAGAATTTGAGCACTTTATATATCACCAATGGGGGGGGGGGGGGCGGCATGGTGGCTCAGTGGTTAGCACTGCTGCCTCACAGCACTAGGGACCCAGGTTTCATTCCAACCTCGGGCAACTGTCTGTGTGGAGTCTGCACATTCTCCCCGTGTCTGCGTGGGTTTCCTCCGGATGCTCTGGTTTATCCCACAGTCCAAAGATGTGCAGATAAGGTGAATTGGCCATGCTGAATTGCCCACAGTGTTAGGTGTATTAGTCAGAGGGAAATGGGTCTGGGTGAGTTACTGTACGGAGGGTCGGTGTGGACTTGTTGGGCCAAAGGGCCTGTTTCAACACTGTTGGGAATCTAATCTAATCTAATTTTACGTTCAATTCCAGTACTGTGCTTATTTAATTTCAGTACTACAATTTGTTTCACTTGGATGAGGGACCAGAAAAAAAAGACATTAGAGAAAGAAAGCTTGGGCCAAACAATGTATCAGAGGGAGGTCGGGGCATAGAGGTAATGTTACTGCACTAGTAATCCAGAATCCAGGCTAATGTTCTGAGGCTATGACAGATGGTGGGAAACTGGGAAAAAAGTCAAATGCTGATCATGTGACCTGTCGATTGTTGTAAAAACCCAACTGGTTCACTAATGTTCTTTAGGGAAGAAAATCTGCCATCCTTAAAAACAGAAATTACTGGAGAAACTCAATAGGTCGGGACGCATCTGTGGAGAGAAAGCAGAGCTAGTGTTTCTAGTGACTCTTCTTCATAACTGACAGTAGCGAGGAAAAGAGGTATATATGCTGAACAATTCGTGTGGGTGGGTGGGTGAGTTAGAAGGGGGTGCTAAGCAGATAAATGGAAATAAAGTCCAGAAAAGAAATGACAGTTAGGTAAAGTGATGGATTATAATATGCTAGGGAGAAAGAAAGCGTACAATGGGACCATAATTCGGTGAAAATGGGTTGGCTGTGCTGCAAGCAACCCATATAATGACAGGACTTAAAAATGTGTTGCTGGAAAAGCGCAGCAGGGCAGGCAGCATCAAAGGAACAGGAGAATCGACGTTTCGAGCATAAGCCCTTCTTCAGGAAATGAAGAATATAATGACAGGTTCTGGATTAGTGGTGCTGGAAGAGCACAGTAGTTCAGGCAGCATCCAAGGAGCAGCGAAATCGACGTTTTGGGCAAAAGCTCTTCATCAGGAATAAAGGCAGAGAGCCTGAAGCGTGGAGAGATAAGCTAGAGGAAGGTGGGGGTGGTGAGAAAGTAGCGTAGAGTACAATAGGTGAGTGGGGGAGGGAATGAAGGTGATAGGTCAGGGAGGAGAGGGTGGAGTGGATAGGTGGAAAAGGAGATAGGCAAGTAGGACAAGTCATGGGGACAGTGCTGAGCTGGAAGTTTGAAACTAGGGTGAGGTGGGGGAAGGGGAAATAAGGAAACTGTTGAAGTCCACATTGATGCCCTGGGGTTGAAGTGTTCCGAGGCGGAAGAGGAGGCATTCTTCCTCCAGGCGTCTGGTGGTGAGGGAGCGGCCTGGAGTGTTGAGGTAGGTGAAGGACGTAGAAGGTGGTGTTCAAATTCTAAAATTATTGATCTGCCATACTTACCTGGTCTGGCTATTATGTGACTCTTGAACCACAGCAAAGTAGTTTCATCTTAACTGCTATCCAAGCAATTATTGATGAGCAATAAATGCTGCCTTAGCCAGTGATACCAATATCCCATGTATAAATTTTAAAAAGGTGATGCAGTAGGTTTACGAAGGTTAAGTCCCATTGGTAATTACACAAAAAAATCTTTGTTCTGCATCTCATCAGCCATCTTCTCACCAAATATAGTACATCCTCATCATCATAAAATCCAAGAGCAAACTTGTTCTCCAATGAGATGTTGAAAATGTCAGACTTTCCAAACAAAATGATTTAAAGAAAGAAACAGGAGCAGGAATAGATTATTTGGTCCCTCAAACCTACTCTGCCATTCAATAAGGTCATTGTTGATATCACTGTGACCTTGATTCCATTTTCCTATTGTTCCCCAGAACTCTAGACTCCCTTGTAGATCAAATGACAGCCTAATTTAGCCTCAAATATATTCAATCACCTAGCTGCCACTGCTCGCTGGATTACAGAATTCCAAAAATTAATACCTCAAGAGGCAGATTTATTTGTATCTTAAATGGGAGACCCATTTCTTGAAACTCTGCCTGTACTTTTAGATGCCCCACAATGAGGGAAAACCTCCTCTTTGGATTCACTATATTAAACCCCCTCAGAATCTATGTTTTAATAAGATCATCACACATGCTGCTAAATTTCAATGAATGCAAGCCCAACCTGCTCAATCTTTTCCCACAAGGTAACCCTTTCATCAACCTATTGAACTTTCTCTCAGCTGCTTCTAATGCAAATGTCCCCAGAACTAGAGGGCCTAGGTTTAGGGTGAGAGGGGAAAGATATAAAAGAGACCTAAAGGGCAACTTTTTCACACAGAGGGTGGTATGGGTATGGAATGAGTTGCCAGAGGTGGTGGTGGAGGCTGGTACAATTGCAACATTTAAAAGGCATTTGGATGGGTATATGAATAGGAGGGATATGGGCCAGGTGGGACTAGATTACATTGGGATATCTGGTCAGCATGGATGGGCTGGACTGAAGGGTCTGTTTCCATGCTGTACATCTCTATGACTCTAAATAGATCTCTAATATATAAAGGGGTCTAAACCATATGCAGTACCCTAGGTGTGGTCTCACTACTTTATGGTATATTGTAGCATTTATTATAAACAAAAATACAAAACTTAAATTTATCACATACTTGGTAATATTTAGTAATGTTAAAGAGAAATTACTCCAAATTTCCCAATGGTTATTTAAAACTACTTGACTTGTGTCAGACAAGGTGTTTAACATGTGTTTCGGAAAGGGCTTAACTTAAGGGCTTGTATTCAGGAAACAGAAGACTCCTGTTAAAAATAAACCATTAAGTCACCAGAGAAATCATTTACCATGTCATGTCACACAATAACTGCAAAAAAAAATTCTATAAATATTTTTCAAAAAAAAAAGATAAAGATCGAGCAAATTTAAAGTTTAGTAGAACACATAGGTCGTGCGATTTAATAAATTGCTGAGAGTAAGTGAAGCTATAAAATAGAAGTTACTTTTTAAGGTTAAGTTTGATACATTATTCATGGTAGATGATTTTGAAAAAAAAGTGCTTATAAATTAATTTGGATTTAGGAAGCACAGTAATATTAGATGAAACAATGATCCGGTCTAAAACCATCTTGTCTTATTGCTTTCCATCACTGACAGGCACCATACGATATGGCTCATTTCATTAATATGCAGTTTGAATTGATTGAATCAGCCATTTTGTTTTAGTGGCAGCCTCTTTCTAGGATAGCACGTATAAATATTTGTCCTGTTGGCACTGAATAAATACAATATCACTCTAATGGACCAAACCAAAAGGAGTCCTGTATTTTAATACCATAGGACGTCTTGTGGTTTGCCGCTGCCTAAGTCTGAATTCGGTTTTCAAGTCCCAGTCCAGGACTTGATGGTTAAGGCAAGTGCATTCATAACTTGGCTAAACATTTTGAGTATCAATTTGGAATTCCTTCCAAAAATACCAATAGTAAATGGTAAGAGGAGTGATTTTTTTTTTGCTGAAAATGTGTTGCTGGAAAAGCGCAGGTCAGGCAGCATCCAGGGAACAGGAGAATCGACGTTTCGGGCATAAGCCCTTCTTCAGGAATGAGGAAAGAGTGTCCAGC
>NC_057734.1:24513790-24584025 GCF_004010195.1 Chiloscyllium plagiosum | reverse complement strand
TTTGGAGGTGGCGGAAATGACGGCGGATGATGCGCTGTACATGGAGATTGGTGGGGTGGTAGGTGAGGACCAGTGGGGTTCTGTCCTGGTGGCAGTTGGAGGGGCGGAGCTCAAAGGCGGAGGAGCGGGAAGTGGAAGAGATGCGGTGGAGGGCATCGCCGACCATGTCGGGGGGGAAATTGCGGTCCTTGAAGAAGGAGGCCATCTCGGTTGTACGTTTTTGGAACTGATTTTTTTTTTGGTCAGTCATTTGGCAGCAAGTGATTAAAGCCTCTATCATCACTATCCATAGTTTCAGACAGTAACACGTACATAAAAGTGTATATTGCCACAGTAATTCGGACTTCTTCGGTGGCAGTTAACTGCACAGCCAATGTGGTTCAGGTTGGTCCCAATAGTACTGAATTCATTCCTAATTCCAGCTCAGGTGGTCCGTTGCCTCCTTCTAATGGAGGTTGCAGTACTGCGTCAACTGACTTGTCTTTGGGCTGAGAACTCAACAAGAATATGTCAAAAAAAAAGTCCAGGCAGGAGAAAACCATTGGTCCATTTAGCCTACTCTCAAAAACCTCCCAGCAGTGCCCTGGAACACAGTCCTGTCCTAGATGTAAGTTTGCTCACTGAGCTGGAAGGTTCGCTTTCAGACGTTTCATCACCACACTAGGTAACATCATCAGAGAGGCTCCGGTGAAGCACTGATGGTATGGCCCGCTTTTTATTTTTATTTCTTTTCATTTCTGCAGTCCCATCCTATATCCCAGTAGGATTCTAACCCACCCTTTAAAACCAATAGCTGTGGTTAACTTTTTTTGTGGCAGTTAATTTACTGCTTTAATCTTTTAGGCAAGCAGCAAATATAAATGACAGTCATAATTTAAAGTCCAAAATATAGCTGCTTACCTTGCTGGGTTTGTCAGTCTGTTGATCAAACACTTTTTCACAAAGTCTCAGTCCAGTCTCTTGCCTGATCTGCTGCAAATAACCCCTCATCATCTCTGAAAAAGTAACCAGAATACACATGATCATGAACAATCAATTCTCTGGACACACATTATAAATGACAATCAACTACCAAATCTCAATGTAAAGTACACTAGACATTTCAGCTTTGTTCAATGTAAAACAGTTAAAATTCCTGAATCCTTCAAAGTTAGAAGTAAAATATTTATTTTATGCAAAATTAGATCACATGCAAGGATGTGCATTCAATCCACAAAATATAATGTTCACTTATATTTTGTGTAAAAAGTGGACTGGACTACCAGTGTATATATCACATAATGGAGGGATTCAGGTTTAACCTTCTTCATTGACACTGAGCTCCTAGCCACACAATTGCAGTGGTTATCAAAAAGGAGTGAGAGAAAATTGGAATATTCAAAGCCCCTATTCCTACATTTCACTCGTTAATTTCAAACCTTCTCTGGTAAATTTCTAGAAGCAGTGAAAGGGTCTTTTTCTCAGAGGTAGTGTACAACTTGAATTGACTAAAAGCATAAATCGAGAAATTAAAAGGAGGATTCTGAACCATAAAGCTAAATTTTAATTTCAGTATTTCAGTATTTTTCAATCATAATGTGGAACTAAGCTTAAATCAGTATAAAATTTACTTGTGACTGAGGCATGACAAGCATTCTGCAATTTGTTTTTAAAATAAAAATATTAGTAGAAAAACTGACTAAATAAGTTTTTTCTTCCTTTAATAATAGATTATTTGATTGGAATGATGCTGCATCCTCATACCATCTTCCTGCTTGTGTCCTGGCTTTGCATACATGGCATTAAGAGGAAAGCCTGGCTCTCCAGGAATGGGAAAGTTAGTTATCCCCAAGGTGTACATTTCCTTCTCTCCTTGATTTTTGGAATTGCACTGTGTAAAATAGAAAAAATGAAAAGCTTGGTCACATTCCAAAATAATCCTGAAATATAAAAGGGATGAAATGCATGCTATTTTATGAAAAAAACACTATTAGCTCACAATTCACCACATGTGCAAAATACTGCAGCAGCCTCACTTAATAAGGGCTGCTCCTATTTTTCCACCATATTTGTAAAAACTTTTCATGCAAATGTTTAATGCAGCAGAAACATTCTAACCACCATTCCACCTCAATGAACTAACTTCCTGACTCCAGCTATAAAGCAAAGTCTTCAGATCACATATCTGCTGGGCGGAACTGGCTGGAGTAGCACCAAAATAGTTTGAAGCTAGTCTGCCTGTCAAACTTCAAGGCTGACAAAGCAAGGCAAGCGAAAGTTAAAGTGAGATTTTATAAAACAGTACTTTTTCTTACCTTTTGTAATCTTTTGAGGCACTCAGTAATATAAAGAGTGATATAAATCAAGGTTCTGTCAGCTTCGTTCTACAAAAAAGAACAGCTCGTTAGTTGAATATCTGACATGCAGCCTTGAAATGTTGGAACATATGAACCATTCCATTATTCAATTAGAGCATGGCTTAACTCAGTCATAAAGTCATACAGCACAGAGATAGACCCTCTGTCCAACTAATCCATGCTGACCGAGTTTCAAAACTAAACTAGTCCTACTTGCCTCCATTTGGCCCATATTTCTCTAAACCTTTCCTATTCATGTACCTGTCCAAATGTCTTTTAAATGTTGTAATTGCACTATCATCTACTTCCTTTGGCAGTTCATTCCACATATTAACCACTCTAAAAAAGATGACCCTCAGGTCCCTTTTAAATCTTTCTGCTCTCACCTTAAAAATTGCCCCTAGGTTTGAACTCCCCCATCTCGGGAAACGATCTTTGCTATTCACCTTATCTATGCCCCTCCTGATTTTTAAATAATTAACCATCTTGTTTCCACAACCCTTAATGTCTGCTCAGCAAAAAAAATACAATCCATCCTTCACAATTTTGATACATTTAGCCTTTACAGCATTTTGGTGGAATAGTATAGAATTCTATGAACAATCCTAATTTTAAAAATAACTCCCATTAAAGCATAAGCGATTAGTACAAGTAAAAGCTTTGAGTATCCTTTCATTTGTTCATGCAAAGTGGATGTTGCTGGGTAGGTCAGCGTTTAGAAGACCCTGATGGGAGTTATGCATGGGCCTTCTAGCAGTAGTCAGCAGAAAGAAAAGGCATTAAGAAAGGCACTATTACAGTAATTATGAGGGACTTCAATTTGTTGGCAAACTTGGAAAATCAGGTTGATAGCATATCCCAAGAAAAAGAATTCATGGCATGTCTGCTAGATGACGTTTTGGAGCAACTTGTGGTAGAGCCCACGAGGGAACAGGAAATTGTGGATTTACTGGTGTAATGAGGCAGACTTGATTAGGGAGCTTTTGGTGAAAGAACCCCTTGGGGGCAGTGACCACAACATGATACAATACACCCTGCAATTTGAGGGAGAAGCTGGAATCAGATGTAATGGTATTAGCAGTTGAGTAAAGCCAACTACAAAGATATAAGGAGAACCTAAAAAGAAAGACATTAGAACAGCAATGACAATAGATTCTGGGGATAATTCAGGAGACACAGCAGAAATTCATCCCAAGGAAAAAGAAACACTAAGGGAAGGGCGAGGCAGCCATGGCTGACAAGGGATGTCAGGGACAGGATAAAAGCAAAAGAGAAAGTATACAATATGGTGAAGATTAGTGGGAAGTCTTTAAAAACCAGAGGACAACCGAAAAAGCAATAAAGTGATTGATGATAAAATAGGAGGATAAGTTGGCTAATAACAAAAAGATTGTAAATTTTTTTCAAGATATCTAAAAAGGTAAGAGAGAGGCAAGAATGGACGTTGGACTGCTGCAAAATGAGACTGGAGACATAGTAATCTAGAATAAAGAAGTGACAGAGAAACTGAACAGGTACTTTGCATCTGTTTTCACAGTGGAAACCACCAGCAACGTACAAGAACTTCACGGGAATCAAGGGGCAGAGGCGAGTGCAGTGGCCATCACTAAGGAGAATATGCTACAAAAATTGAAAGGCAGATAAATCACCCAAACCAGATGGATTCTAAGCCATGCGTCTGAAGGAGCTAGCTGAGGAGACTGTGGAGGCATTGCTGGTACCTTTTAGGAATCACTGGAGTCAGGGAGGGTCCTGGAGAACTGAAAAATGATTTAACATTACACCCGATTAAAAAGGGACGGAGGCAGAAGATGAGAATTATAGGCCAGTTAGCCTGACCTCACTCATTGGTAAGATTTAACCGTCTATTATTCAGGATGAGATTGCGGAGTACCAGGAGGTTCATGGTAAAATAGGGCTGAGTCAGCACAGCTTCGTCACGAGGTCATACCTGACAAATTTGCTAGAATTCTTTGAGGAGGTAACAAGCAAGTTAGAGAAAAGATAGCCAGTGGGCATGATCTATTTGGATTTCCAGAAGGCCTTTGACAAGGTGCTGCACAAGAAGCTGCTAAATGAGTCCATGGTATTAGGGGCAAGATATTGGCATGGATAGAGGTATAGGTGACTGTCATAAGGCAGTGAGGGGAGGAAAAGGTCTTTTTCAGGATGGCAGCCGGTGATTAGTGGAGTTCCACAGGCTCTGTGTTTGAACCACAACTATTCATGTTATACATTGTTGTTTAGTGATCACTATTAGAGTTAAGACAATAAATTGTTATTTTTCTTTAAGTAGTGGAATTTAGGAGTTCTCCATCACTCTATAGTTAACAGATTGCGAGAAGAGATGAGGCAAGCTTTTCTGGGTGTTTGGTTTAATTATCAGAGAAATTTGCCTCCATGTTGTAACGCCTGGGTACAGTGGACAGGGAGAAGATGTTTCCAGTCATAGTAGAGACTATAATCCAAGGGCACAGCCTCAGGGTGAAGAGAAAACCCTTTAAAACTAAGATGAAGAGGATTTTTTTCAGTCAGATGCTGGCGAACCAGTAGAACTCATTGCTACACAAGGCTATGGAGGCCAAGTCTTTGTGTGTCTTTAAGACGGAGATAGATAGGTTAAGATTAGATTAGATTCCCTACAGTGTGGAAACAGGCCCTTTGGACTGTGGAAGGAAACCGGAGCACCCAGAGGAAACTGATGCAGACATGGGGAGAATGTACAAACTCCACACAGACAGTCACCCAGCTTTCTTTGTAAAGAGAATCAAGGATTGAGAAGCATGTCAGCCGTGACCAAATGGTGGAGCAGATCCAATGGTCCGAATGGCCTAATTCTACTCCTATTTCTTAATGCCCATTCTTAACTGCCCTGGAGAGTGACGGTGAATGATGTTTTTTTGAAAAACTGCAGTCCAGTTTTTAATATGAAAATACATAAGAATGCAAAACAGACAATGTCTGCTAGCTATGTGCCCATGATGACTTATCAGTATCTAAACGAGTAAGATTTTTTGTAGCATTTAATAATTAAGGTCTAGTTCTTACACGAAATAAGGAATTATTTGTTTCGCCATATTAGTTTTATATTTTATACTTAACAGGCTTGTTATCTATGTATCCTTGTGAAAACATCTATTTTTTTTGATCCCTACTGAAGTAGGAGGAAAGTGGAGAATTTGCTTTCACTCTGTAATGATGCAACATATGGATCAATTAGTAAAATGCGCACAAAAATCCACATCAAGTCTTCTTCTGACCTTCTGGCTCATTAAGATATGTTAAGATACTTGGACATCATGGCTGATGTCAAAAATAGATCTAAACATATGTACCACAATTTCTGTGCCAGTGATCTCTGTGTTACATTATATAATGCATTATTTCCTCTAATACATAACAAATTATTCATATATTTTATTCACAAAGAATCTTTAAAATTGACAAATCAAAAAACAAACTTACCTTTATTTCATAGTTTTTGAAGAAAACATTTGCCTTAAAATAGTAGATTGCTTCATCAATGACATCAGTGTCTTTGGCTGGAAAAGATAATTATTGATAATCAAATCTTAACTCCTTAAGCATAACAACAAATTAATAATTTGATTTCATTCTTCCATCAGGAGAATGAGTTATAGCCACATAGGTCTATAGCACAGAAATATGTCCTTGGGTCCATTAGGTCAAAAGCACTACCACCTACCTATTCTAATCATGTTTTCTAGCTTCTGGCTTATTGTCTTGAATATCTTAGCATTGTAAGTACACATCTAAATACCTCTTAAATATTATGAAGTTTCCTGCTTTTACCACCCTTACAGGTAATGAGCTCCAGATTCCATCCACCTTCTGGATCAAAATATTTTTCCCTCTCATTCCCTCTAAACTTCCTCTCTCTTATATATTAAATGTACACCCTCTGGTCATTGTCCCCCACCAAGGGGAAAAGTTCATTCCTTGATTAAACTCCAAACTTGATTAATCCCTCGCCAATTAACTCTTCCTTCTTCAGGCAGCAATGTTCCAAACAAAGAAGCATCTCCGCTTGGAGAACTCTCGGCATGAACTATGATGCATGGTCTGGTTTCTGGATCCAATCACGCCCTATCAGTCTAACATGTGTCTTGTGGTAACTGTTGAAAACTTAACTTATATTACTTTTGACTTAGAATGTCAAATCATACTTAGTGGCTGATATAGGTACTCTTTCTTGGGCCATCAGGTGAATAGTACAAAAAAAACCCTTAAGCTAACTTTTCACCTCTCTCCACATGACTAACCCAAGAAAACATAAGGACTGCAGACATGTAGAAGCACCACCACCTGTAAATTTCCCTCCAACACACACAACTTTCTCATTGGAAATATTTCACTGTCCCTTCATTGCTACTGGGTCAAATCTCGGAAATCCCTTCCTAATAGCATAACCTTAAGTACTGTGGTGATACAGGAAGGCAGCTCAGCAGTATCTTCTCAAGGGCACCTAAGGATGGGTCATAAATGCTAGCCTAGCCATCGACACTCACATTCCATGAAAATTTATTTAAATCTATCTTGCTAGTGACATTAGAAAATATAGTTGCACTTTCCCTCAATACCATTCTCTCAAGTTTTCTCTACCCAGGAAAAAAGTGGGAGAAACATTTTCCCTTAATAGATGGGTCAATAACTAGCAAGTAGAGCTTTAAGGTAAGGAGCAGGAGGTTTAAAGGGGATTTGAAAAATTTCCCTCCTCCGCCAAGAGGGTTGTGTCTAGAACTCAGTGCCTGAAAGGGTAGCAGAGACAGGAACCCTCAAGTCTTTCACAAACTATGTATATGTGCACTTGAAAATTAGAATAAATGTTTGATTCATGTAGATATGATGGGCCTAAGGGCCTCTTTCCATGTGATAAAAACTCAATGACAGAATAACCTACGTCAATATGTCAACCAACAGCACTCTTAAATACAAGTACCAGGCCAAAAAATGACAAAACGTGACATTATAGTTTCTAAAACATAACTTTTTAAATTTTCAGCATTTCTCCAAAAATCAACTAGAAATCCAGCTGTGGCAAACTGCTTCTGACAAGCAAATTTTATAAATGGAATAATAGACACATTCTTTGTATATTTGGTACTTAAATCATAACAAGAGCAGAATATATTTAACCTTAGAGAGCCCTTTACTCTCTTACTGAATGACGGTAGATAATAACAAATAAGTATACCCACAAACATTCCCCTAGGCAGTAATTTCTATCACAACCATGCTGCTGAATGGAAATGTGTCCATTTGTAAACTAATGTGTATTTTCCTCCCTAGCACCAGGACATTTTTGAAAGATCTTTCTACAATTATTAACTTGTTTGAATTACAAAGCTAATACTTATGCTGCTACGCACAACTGTACAAACTGAAACAGCTATTCCATAATTTTTACAAAAATCAATCTCAAAACTTACTTTCTTTGGGAGCGGGTCCTTTAAATTGGGTCTTAAGCGGCAATAATGCCATGTTTCCAATCAGTTTTACATCACTATCCATAAGGGTTGAATGATAAGCCTGAGAGAGGAAAAGAAGTAGAGTCATGGAGACGTACAGCACAGAAACAGACCCTTCGGTCCAACTTGTTCATGCCAACCAGATAGCCCAACACAATCTAGTCCCACCTGCCAGCACCCAGCCCATATCCCTCCAAACCCTTCCTATTCATATACCCATCCAGAAGCCTTTTAAATTCAAAGTGTCGTTTCGTTTCGTGGCTAGTTGATGTTCGTGGATGCAGATCGTTAGCTGTCTTCCAGTTTGTCCTATATAGTGTTTTGTGCAGTCCTTGCATGGGATTTTATACACTACGTTAGTTTTGCTCATGCTGGGTATCGGGTCCTTCGTTTTGGTGAGTTGTTGTCTGAGAGTGGCTGTTGGTTTGTGTGCTGTTATAAGTCCTAGTGGTCGCAGTAGTCTGGCTGTCCACAACTCACCAAAACTAAGGACCCGATACCCAGCATGAGCAAAACTACCACAGTAGCGCTTCACAGGAGGCTCCCAAGCACTGAGGATGTCACCTAGACAGGGGACGAAACGTTTGCAACAAAAACTTCCAGCTCAGCAAACAGAACCACAGCAGCCTTTTAAATGTTGCAATTGTACCAGCCTCCACCACTTCCCCAGCAGCTCATTCCATACACGTACCACCCTCTGCATGAAAAAGTTGCCCCTTAGATCTCTTTGATATCTTTCGCCTCTCAACCCAAACCTATGCCCTCTAATTCTGAACTCCCCCACCCCAGGGATAGACCTTGTCTATCTATCCTGTCCATGCCCCTCATAATTTAATAAATCACTATAAGATGCCGGAGGAAACACCACAGTAGCGCTTCACCTCAGCCTCAGCCTCTGATGCTCCAGGTAAAACAGCCCCAGCCTATTTAACCTCTCCCTATAGTTCAAATCCTCCAATCCTGGCAACATCCTTGTAAATCTTTTCTGAACCTTTTCAAGTTTCACACATCTTTCCAGTAGGAAGGAGACCAGAACTGCATGTAATATTCCAACAGAGGCCCAAACAATGTCCTGTACAGCCACTACATAACCTCCCAATTCTTGTACTCAATACTCTGACCCATAAAGGAAAACATATCAAACGCCTTCTTCACTATCCTATCTACCAGCGACTCCACTTTCAAGGAGTTATGAACCTGCATTCCAAGTTCTCTTTGTTCAGCAACACTCCCGAGGACCTTACCATTAAGTGTATAAGTCCTGCTAAGATTTGCTTTCCGAAAATGCAGCACCTCACATTTATTTAAATTAAACTCCATCTGCCAGTTCTCAGCCCATCTGATCAAGATCCCAATGTAATCTGAGGTAACTTTCTTTGCTGTCCACTACACCTCCAATTTTGGTCTCATCTGCAAACTTACTAACTATACCTCTTATGCTCACATCCAAATCATTTATATAAATGAAGAAAAGTAGTGGACCCAGCACCGATCTTTGTGACACTCCACTGGTCATAGGCCTCCAGTCTGGAAAAACAACCCTCCACCACCACCACCCTCTGTCTTCGACCTTTGAGCCAGTTCTGTATCCAAAATGGCGAGTTCTCCCTGTATTCCGTGAGATCTAACCTTGCTAACCAGTGTCCCATGGGGAACCTTGTTGAACGCCTTACTGAAATCCATATAGATCATGTCTACTGCTCTGCCCTCACCAATCCTCTCTGTTATTTCTTCAAAAACACAATCAAGTTTGTAAGACATGATTTCCCATGCACAAAGCCATGTTGATTATCCCTAATCAGTCCTTGCCTTTCCAAATACATGTACATCCTGTCCCTCAGGATTCCCTCCAACAACTTGCCCACCACCGAGGTCAGGCTCACCGGTCTATAGTTCCCTGGCTTGACCTTACCACCCTTCTTAAACAGTGGCACCACGTTAACCATCCTCCAGTCTTCCGGCACCTCACCTGTGACTATCGATGATACAAATATCTCAGTAAGGAGCTCAGCAATCACTTCCTTAGCTTCCCACAGTGTTGTAGGGTACACCTGATCAGGTCCTGGGGATTTATCCACTTTTATGCATTTCAGTACATTTAGAAATATTGCCCTTCTCTAGCATTCAGTCTTAACTGGCATATTACTGTCAAAAGTAATCCACATTTTATTTGTAGATGGTTAAGGTCAACACTTCAAACCACAACTTCCAGTAAAGTGGATGCACTCAGTGAAGGATAGCATTTGATAACATCCTAAAACTAAAGTTTTTCACCTTATAAAGCTAAAAGGTGTCAAAATTCATAGCAATATCAAAATGATCTTGCTTAGGCCCAAATGGCCCACTTCCTGATTTTTCACATCTTTAATTTTCAGTTCACTTCATAAAATCCCTTCAGCAACAATTTAGAATGCTTCGACGCACGAAGGTTTGGAGGGGGAATAAAGACATTCCAGAAACTTACCGGCATTTTACAACCTGCAACAGAACAAGCGCCGAGGATAATTTGGTCCTGCTTCCGGCACTCTCAGCGCTTCCGCCAGTCCCACCCTGTCGGCGGCGTGCGCGGCGTCGAGCGGCCGTCCGGGGACGTGCGCGGCGTCGAGCGGCCGTCTGGGGACGAGCGCGGCGTCGAGCGGCCGTCCGGGGGGGCATGCGCGGTGACGTCACTCCCACGTGACACGGTCCCGGGTGATCCTGGCGATAGGTTTTAACGTTTTACTGGAAGACATTTCTTCCGCCCCACCCCATCGTATGTCAAGTGTTGGACTGTAATTCTCAATCTCCTGATTCAGCTTTCACTTGTAATATTACATCTAATTCTGAACCCCACACTTTCCGAAGCATGTGAAGGCTTTAAAGGGAGTATAGAAAAGATTCAGAAAACTTGTCGCCGGCACGAAGGACTCTCGCTACGTGAGGAGCTAGAGGGTTGTCCTTGACGAAAACATTGAGAATGGTATTCAAAACAATAAAGGACCGAAAAGAGCACGCAGGGAGAAACTGTTCCCAATTGGCAGAAATATAAAGAACCAGTAACCACCGATTTACGGAAATTGGCAAAAGACCTGGGGGGCAATTTTTTCACCCTGTATGGAACAAGCTGCCAGAGGGAGTGGTGGAGCTGGTACAATTACACATTTAAAAGGCATTTGGATGCGGACATGAATAGGAAGGGTTTAGGGGGATATAGGCCAAGTGCTGACAAGTGGGACGAGATTAGTATATGGTCAGCCCAGACGAGTTGGAGCAAAGGGTGTGTTTCCATGCTGTACATCTTTGTGACTCTATAACTGAGATCAAGTCGAAGGAAACTTTTTTAACATGGTAAATGACTAGGTTAGGAACTGGAGTGCATACACAATCAAAAAGTGTGGTGGATGTAGATTCAGTTGTAACTTTCAAAAGAGAATAGGTAATTAGTTGAAGAGTAAAGTTTTGAGTAGTTGCAAGGAAAAGGTTAGAGAATGAATCTGACAGAGATTTGGCAAGGTCAAGACTGGTTTAATGGCTTTCTTCCATGATTCATAAAATTACAAGGAACAGGAGCAGGAATAGGCCATTTGGCCCATCTATCCTACTTCCCACTCTGTGCATAAAAGTGTGCCTGCCCTCGGAACCCTGGACTCCCTTCTAGATCAGTCTACCAACTGCATCATGAGGATATTCAATCAATCACCCAACATTCTCTTCTTGCTGTGGAAGAAAATTCCACTAACTAATGATCCTGTGAGGGAGAAGACAATTTTTTGGTGTAGACATTGCTACTAATGCAAATATATCCATCCTTTGAAAATAAAAACATACACTAAGAGCAGATTTACCAACTCCATGTACACTTATACCAAGATTTCTGTATTTCACATTCCATCTCCCCTACGTTAAAGGCTAGCATTCTGTTTATCTTCTTCATTACTTCCCCTTACTTTCAAGAGATGGATGAACTGACTTATTTTGAATGTTTTCAAATATAATGCTTGTCTCTTGTTTAAGTGCAATTTGTCACAGCAGATTAGGCAGTGTGAATTAATGTGACATCTTCAGCAAACTGAAAGCTCTTAAAGTTAATTATAATTTTGTGGTTGCAGAGCATCAGCCAAGCAGCTCTCTGATTTCTGCTAATTAGGCAATATCCTGCTAATATATCACTCCCAACACCATAGGCTACCACATACAAGCCAGGACATAGAATACAGCACAGAACAGACTCTTCGGCCCTCGATGTTGCACCAACCGGAGAACTATTCTCAGCTCGTGCCCCTACACTATTCCATCATCGTCCATGTGCTTATCCAAGGATTGTTTAAATCTCCCTCATGTGGTTGAGTTGACTACATTAGCAGGTAGGGCATTCCACAACCGTACCACTCTCTGCGTAAATAATCTGCCTCTGACATCTTAAATCTATCACCCCTCAATTTGTAGTTATGCTCCCTCGTACAAGCGGACGTCATCATCCTAGAAAAAGACTTTCACTGTCTACCCTATCTAATCCTCTAATCAAATCCCCTCTTAGCCTTCTTCTTTGCAATGACAACAGACCCAAGTCTCTCAGCCTTTCCTCATAAGACCTTCCCTCCAGACCAGGTAACATCCTGTAAATCTCCTCTGCACCTTTTCCAATGCTCCCACATCCTTCCCAAAATATGGCGACCAGAACTGTACACAATATTCCAAGTGTGGCCGCACTAGCATTTTGTATAGTTGCAGCATGATATTGCGGCTCCGGAACTTAATCCCTCTACGAATGAAACCTGACACACCATATGCCTTCTTAACTGTACTATCAACTTGGGTGGCAACTTTCCAGGATCTATGAACATGGACTCCAAGACCCCTCTGCACGTCCACACTACCAAGAATCTTTCCATTGGCCCAGTACTCTGCCTTCCCTGTTATTCTTCCCAAAGTGCATCACCTCACATTTAGCTGCATTGAACTCCATTTGCAATCTCTCAGCCCAATTCTGCAGATTATCCAAGTCTTCCTTCAACTGGTTACATTCTTCAAAACTGTCCACTACTCCACCAACTTTAGTATTATCTGCAAATTTACTAATCCATCCATCTATGCCTGCGTCCACGTCATTTATAAAAATGACTAACAGCAGTGGTCCCAAAACAGATCCTTGTGGCTCCAGGCTGAATATTTTCCATCAACCACCACTCACTGCCTTCTTTCAGAAAGCCAGTTTCTAATCCAAACTGCTAAATCACCCTCAATTCCATGCAACCTTATCAAAGGCTTTACTCAAGTCCATGTATACCACATCAACTGCCCTACCGTCATCTACATGTTTGGTCAGATCAAATATCAAATATCTTTTGGAAATTCAAACACCCAACACCTACTGCTTCCTCTTTATCTACTTTATTTATTACAACCTCAATGAACTCTAAATTTTCCAAATATGATTATGACAAGATGGGAGTGAAGGTGATAGGTGGGAAGGAAGATGGACAGGTAAGACAATTAAAGAGGTCAGTGCCAGGTTGGAAGGTTAGATCTGGGATAAGGTGGGGTGAGGGGAAATGAGGAAACTGGTGAAATCCACATTGATCCCATGTGGTTGGAAGGACCCAAGGTGGAAGATGAGGCATTCTTCCTCCACTGCATGTCCTTGGCAGTGGGAGAGGGGGGAGTTAAAGTGTTCGGCCACAGCAGGGTGGGGTTGTTTCATGTGTGTCCCAGAGATGTTCTCTGAAATATTCTGTAAGTAGGCATCCTGTCATCCCACGTAGAGGCACATAGCCATGCATGGAAGTACAGGATGTGGAAGGATCCTTTAGGGCCTAGGATGGAAGTGAGGAGGTAGGTGTGGGTGCAGGTTTTGCACTTCTTGCAGTGACAGGCAAGGTGCTGCAAGTTGAGGGTGGGTTGATGGGGAGTGTGGACCTAACAAGGGAGTCACAGAAGGACTGGTCTCTCCAGAACACGGATAGAGGTGGGGAGGGAAATATATCCCTGGTGGTGGGGCCTGTTCGTAGACGGCGGAAGATGATGCAATATATCCAGAGGTTAGTGGGGTGGAAAGTGTGGACCAGGGTGGTTCTGACCTTGTTGCAATTGAAACTGTGGGGTTCAAGGGCAGAAGTGTGGGAAGTGGAAGGCATTGCTGACCACATGGGAGGGGAAATTGCAGTCTTTGAAGAAGGCTGCTAGCTGGGTGTTCTGTGGTGGAATTGGTCCTCCTGGGAGCAGGTGCGGCAGAAGTAGAGAAGTTGGGAATAAGGGATAGTGTTTTTACAGGAGGTAGGGTGGGAGTCTGTTTGTAGTAGATGTCTGTGTTGGATTGGTCACTGGAAATGGAGATGGAGAGGTCCAGGAAGGGGAGGGAGGTGTTCTAGATGGTCCAAGTGAACTTGAGGTTGGAGTGGAAGGTGTTCATGAACTGTTCAACCTTCTTGTGGGAGCACAAAGTGGCACTGATACAGTCAATTATCGATGTAGCAGAGGAAAAGGGGAATGATGCCAGAAGATAGCTGCAGAAGATAGGACTCCTCCACATACCGGACAAAGAGGCAGGCATAACTTGGGCCCATGCAGATGCCCAAGGCTACCCCTTTAGTCTGGAGGAAGTAGGATTCAAAAGAGAAATTGTTGAGGGCAAGGACCAGTTTTGCTACTCGAATGAGTGTCAGTGGAACAGTACTGGTTGAGTCGGTGGGAGGGGACAAACTGGAGGGCTTGGAGGTCTTTGTCATGGCAGATGGACGCATACAGGCAGTGATGTCCATGGTGAAGATGGGATGTTGGGGCCAGGGAATCGAAAATCGTGGAGGTGGAGGGTGTGGGTGGTATCCTGAACGTATGTGGGGAGTTCCTGGACCAAGGCGACAGAGTGTTGTCAAGGCATGCAGAGATAAGTTCGGTGGGGCAAGAGATGATGGGTCAACCGAGGCAGTCAGATTTATGAATTTTAGGTAGGAGGTAGAACTAGGCAGTGTGGGATTCCCAGATTATGAGGTTGGAAGCTATTGGTGGGAGATCCCCTGAGGTAATGAGGTTGTGGATGGTCTGGGAGCTGATGGTTTGGTGATGGGAGATGAGGTTGTGGTCGAGGGGGTAATAGGAAGAGGTGTCCATGAACATCCGACAGACATTCACCTGTATTTCCACACATGTCATCTACTGTGTCCGTTGCTCTCAATGTGGTCTCCTCTACATCGGGGTGACAGGACACCTACTTGCAGAACATTTCAGAGAACATCTCTGGGACACATGGTGCCCTGTGGCTGAATACTTTAAACCCCCCCCCCCCCCACACTCTACCAAGGACAAACCCTAGCCACCTGGAGGAACAACACCTCTTCTGCCTTGGGACCCTCCGACCATATGGGATCTGTGTGGATTTTACCTGTTTCCTCATTTTCCCTACCCCACCTTAGCCCAGATCCAAACTTCCAACTTGGCATGCTCGTTTAAGCTGTCCTACCTGTAAATCTTCCTTCCCACATATCCACTCCACCTCCTTCTCCAATCTATCAATTTCATCCCACTTTCACTTATGTTCCCAACTACCTTCCTCCCACAGCCCCAATTCCCCACCCATTTATCTCAGAGCCCTTGGGCCACCCCTCATTCCTGCTGAAGGGCTTATGCTCAAAATGTCAGCTCTCCTGCTCGTCAGATGCTGCCTGACCTGCTGTGCTTTTCCAGCACCACACTCTTCCACTGATCTTCAGCATGTGCAGTCTTCACTTTCTCCTAAAAGTAATATAGTTAAGTATACTGAGAAATTAGTACAAGCAATTAAGCATTACATTTATTTTCTACAAGGGTTACTGAAGTTTGTCATTCTTCTTAGGTCTGCCAAGAAATCTAGATTTGTGACATTTCATTTATTTCTTAGTATGTTGGAACTTAAGAATTTCTAGATGAAAAACGATCAATTCAACCATGGTCTGCTAAGTAGACCAAGGTAGATCCATGATGGAGCTGTTGAGTACTAATCTAACAATTGTCAAACATAAGACAGGGAGAATTTCCACTGGCAGAATGTTTTGGAAACATGTTTCCAAAACAAACTGTTCGGCCCAAGTGTACAACATTTGAATTTAACAAGACGCAATGGTCCCCATGCCCTCACCAGCTAACAAGTCAGGGAATGAGTCTTCTGTTTCTTAGAAATGGAAGACTCACCAGAGACTAATCAGACATTGGCAGCTGTTCAGTATTCGTAGAGCTATGAGGAGTGGTGGCTATTACCAGCACTACAGGAAGGTGGCTGGGCTGGAGCCAGATTTGATATTGGGGTCTGGGTGGGGCAAGGCTGGCATGCTGTTGCGACAGGGGCAGTAGGCTAGTGGGTGAGGGATTGCATCATGATGATTTGCCCTTCTGTGAGAACAGAGAGTAAGAGGTGAAGTGTTAGGTAACTATCCACCTGAGTAACAGAGTAGTGACTAGGTTTCTGTGAGAATTTGATGCACAGGGAGAAAACAAGAGGTACTTGTAGTTATACAGCACAAAGATCCTTTTGTCCAACTCATCCACACTGACCAGATATCCTAATTTGCCAGCATTAGGCCCAAATCTCTCCAAACCCTTCCTATTCATTTACCCATCCAGATGCCTTTTAAATACTGTAAGTGTACCAGCCACCGCCACTTCCTCTGGCAGCTCATTCCATACAGGCACCACCCTCTGCTTGAAGTTACCTCTTCGGTTTCTTTTATATCTTTCCCTTCTCACCTTAAACCTAAGGTCCAATAAGGTCTAAGGTCATCTACACTCTAAGGTTTATTGCAGCTAATAAAAAGTGTAAGTATGAACCTGATTGATCATTGCTAGGCAGTTGATCAGTATTATAAGATTTTACTTGCCTTGTCTTAATAAAATAACATTGATGCACGTGAAGCCAAACTAAAAAATCTCCAGGCTGATTAGTTACCTGGAGTGGCTGCACAACATTCTTCTGAGGAACAGCCAGAGGTTGTGATCCATGTTGGTATCAATTACTTGGGTAAACAAGCATGAAGTCCTGAAATCAAGTTTCAGGGAGCTTGGAAAGGAGATTGAAATACAGAACCTCAAACAGTAATCTAAGGATTATATTCAGTTCCACATACTATTAAGCATGAAAATGAAAAGTGAGTAATTGAACATGGCGTAGAAGGGAGGAATACATATTCATGAGACATTTGGACCAGTTCTGGGCTGGATGAGGCTTGTACAAGATGTATTGGCTACATCTTAGTAGGATTGGGACTAATTTTCTCATGGAGATTCACGAATGCTTTTGGAGAGAATTCAAATTAGATTAGTAGGGGCATAGGAGCCTAAGAGCTTAGGTTGGAAGGAAGCAAAACTGGGAAAAGTAAGACGACAAAAGTGTAGACAAGCTTTACATAGGATCAGAATAGACAAGGAAGTTTAAAAAGCAGAATTAAAGATACTCTGAATGCTCACAGTATTCAAAAAGATTGATCAATTGATGTGGTTTCATCTACTGATCAACAAAGAAATGTGGAGAGCAAGTTTTCAACTGTTTATTCAAGCATATGCAGGGAGAGAGTGCACTCCAGATTAGCTAAAATGAAAACTCTCCTGAATACAAGGGATTTATTAATTTATATACCTTTTAGTCAATCTGCAAATTATAACCTTGTCAGAGTATGATACAACTAATAATGTCTCTAATCCTAGGTATGTATTTTCAATCAAACAGGGATTGCTTAGAAAAAGCTACCCAGTACTGTTTACCCCAACCCTTCTCTATTTATTCATAACACCCACTAGATTCTGTGTTCCCTTGCCTTCTAATCCACTAATTGCGTGTTACATCCAAGCCATAGATAAAATGTTTTAAATTATATACAGATAAAATGCCATCTGAAAAGTACTATGAATCAACAGGACTCATTTTCACTCCAAGAAACTGTTCCCTCAATGAACCACTGCTAACTGACATTGTTTGAAGGGTGAAGTGGTAAATGCAAAATGCATCTGCAAGAACAATGAATGTTCTCTAGTTCTGCATAACGATTACCTGATTTGAAATCAAAACAACTGCTTTGTCCCTATGATATTTATTAGTGACGCCTTCAAGGAAGTACAATAAAATGCTAAATTATTCCTTTCATAAATGCACTTTGACAATCTTTAAATGGTTTTATTTCTATCCTGATGCTCCAAATCCTCTCTTTAATGAAGTCTATAACTTTAGCCATAGATGACAAATTCATACCTTACTTTTACATAGTCTCAAGCACCTTGCTAATACACATTGATTTCTGGAAGACATCAAATTTCCTCTTTATTTAAAAGATTCTCAGATACTTTTTACCCAACTCCCTAAAATGTATTTACGAGGGGAAAGTGAGGACTGCAGATGGTGGAGATCAGAGCTGAAAATGTGTTGCTGGAAGAGCGCAGCAGGTCAGGCAGCATCCAAGGAGGAGAATCGATATTTCAGGCATGAGCCCTTCTTCAGGAATCTGATTCCTGAAGGGCTCATGCCCAAAACGTCGATTTTCCTGCTCCTTGGATGCTGCCTGACCTGCTGTGCTTTTCCAGCAACACATTTTCAGCTAAAACATTTACCTCAACTTTACATATCTATTAGGCAACCAACTTGTCTCTTTCCTTGCCCACTTCACTTTCCAGATAATTTTTGTTAGTTTATTTTTAAAAGCCTGGTGATGACAGCTAGGGCTAATAACATGTTTAGCCAGATATCACATGACACTAAGTTATAGTCCAACAGGTTTATGTAAAATCACAAGCTTTCGGAGCACTGGTCCTTCATCAGGTAAAATCTGAAAGCTTTTTAAACTTGGACTATAATCGTGTTGTGTGACTTCTGACTTTGTCCACCCCAGTTCAACATCAGCATCCCCACACCATATTTAACATCTTTGGAGCCCTTGTACCAATAGTTATCACATTATCACCTTATTTCAGTTATCCACTCCAATGCGGTCTTCAATTTTCACTTTTAAAACAAGAGGTGTCAGCTGTGATGTCAGCTTCAGGATACCACCCAATAACAGTGGAACTAGCAATTTGAGGCTTCCCCATACCAAGTTATCAGCTGCCTGCTCCAGCCCCATGTGTAACCATGTCACTGTACATGGACAAAGTCAGGATTTAATATTAAATTTGTCAGTAGACTATAACAAATACAATGTTCCAAATCTGAAATTCCAAATTAAGATTTATTTTGGCTGTCAAAGCTAATTTAAAACTAATAATATTAATATGCCCATATTTTCCCTTCAATTCAGCTCTTAAAATGTTTCTATTTGAATATCTTCAAGACTGAACACTATTTAAATATATCCTTTGTTTTTTTAAATAAGATTTCATAGTACTTTTTGTTGACTGTTTTGGAAACTTGTCATTTATTAACTTTATCTAAAACTCTTCTGTATGATTGAATTTAATTTCTGCAAGGCTGGATATTATGTTAGTTGTGCTGCCTTCTAGATTGTAAATTGCTGATGTGCAATAATAAAGTTCATCCAGGAAGCTGAACAAAACTATGGAGATGCATCTAGTATATTCATTTTGAGCCATTATCCTGAAGACATTTTATTATCTATTCCTCTGAAATACTCTCGATATATTACAAGTTACATGCCTGCACAGAATCTGCTTCAAGCATTTGACAGAAATAGTGCTTAGTTAGACTTAACCAAAAATGTGTCTCAAAATGAGCTTTAAAGGAAATCCATTTATTACAACGTACTTACTGAAAAACATGTGGATTTGCTTAAAAGGAACATGGAGCGGGGAGAAGGAAGAGGTAGAGATCATCATGAGAATATCACCTGTTAACATTCAACCAGTCAACTTTCTTCTTTCCCTGGTTCACAAGAATACAACTGGAGTAAGCACAAACTATTGATATTGGAACAAGCTCATTTAGTGTAGTTCAGGTAGATAAAAGGCTTTTAATTTTAAGTCCTCTAAAGAAATGTTAAAAACCTTGCTCCTTTAGTTCATTAATCATATTTTTCCAACATGGTTAGCGCACAAACAGTAGTTTTCATTGTATTATGTGACAATAATAAATCAAGTCAAGATACAGGTAAAAGAACTCATGACATTGCTGTTTCTTAATCCTTTGAAAACAGTTTGTTCATGTAAAAACTTTAAAAACTCCAGAACTACTGCTACTCAAAACAAGACTTTGATTCAACTTACCAGATTCTTTTAAATAAAAAAGTGGCAATTGGCTTTAATAACCATTATCTTTCACACTGCTATAATTAATAAGTTCTTCAAACTATGTTTATTTCAGTAGCCACCAAAATTAAACTTTAATCACTTGTGGTTGACGTCATTACTTTCACTTATTGCTTTGTATAACCATTTCTTACATTTTACACTCAGATACACAAAGCAGGAGACTAATCATGCTCTCCTCTCTTGGCACTTCAAAGCCATTCTGTTTATATTGAAAGCATATTGCTCTAATATAAAAGGAAGTTTGATCATTAATCCTTAGCTCTTCAGTGTATCAACAGCATCTGATTACATTCAGTTTCAGACTCTGAATTACATCAAATTGAGGTCTTACAGATTTAGCTTCATCCCAAATTAGTTACTTAAATTATAGATGTAATCTGTATTTTTCATAAGGATTACAATACTTGAACAAATGGGACCCATGTGTGGTATGTGTAAGAGCTAGAAACCTAAAATATTAGATTTTAAAATCAAGGTTTGAGAAAGAAAGATTTGTATTTTGATTTTTTAAAAACAATTGAAAAGGAGTCCCTCTTTCTACCTTAATTGTCTTTCCCACTTATTTCCCTGATATATCTCAGCTCACTGGTCAAGAAAGCACTTGCAATTCATGGAACTTTCATAACCCAGGAGACACCTGTGTGGATGGAAAGAATGCTTTCCACAATCCAGCCAAAATTGAGACATTTAAGTTAAAGTGCCCATCCATCAGGTTGAGATATGAAACTACGTGGAGTAATTAGCTTTTTCTTTAACACATTTTGCGAACATTCAGAAGTTATTACACACATCTGGAGCAAATGGGACTCTAATCCAGGCCCCTCAGACAAGAGGTAGGGACATTCCCACTGGATCACAAGATGGCTCTTATTATTTAAGCAGTGCAAACTTTAATTGTAAAACTTGTTTCAGGTGGTAACAAAACAAATTTATTCCACATTTTTACAGGTGAAATAGAAACTACTTCATTTTAGATGACTGTCAAAACGCATGTGCTAAGGGGTTGCGATGCTACATTTGAAACCTGTTGCATGAACAGAAACAGCAAATTAAGCTTTTTTTTCCCCATAGTGCACAAATCCAAAATAATTTGCATAATGTTTGAACTGTGTATGGAAATGGAAATAGAAATAGGCAAAACCAACATTTGCAGCCTTTTTCAACATTCAAGTTGGTCATTGCTGATCTCCACCTTAGCTACATTTAGTCACCAGTGATACATAGACAGACACACGCACGCACACAGTTATTTTAACTTTCTATAAACATAGTCAACCTTCATATGCTTGGATTTATTTTTGACTGAGTTCATTGTTTAGCTTTTGCTTTAGAAGTTTAACATATCTTGTATGCGACTTATGGAATAAAATCCCATTATGTTGGTCTCTATTAACAGAGAGACAAATGTCAGGTGGTTGCATAGACTTAAGTGGGAAATATCTTGGAAAATGCTTTCATAGATTTCCAACTAGATGATTATTTCAGGGCATTAGTTCATCTTCTTGAAGACAGATGGCAACTCCGTGAACTAGCACAAACATGGAGACCATATCTCAGCTGTCTTTAACTCCCTGGATCATCATAGAGTAAAGCCAGATCATTTTACACTACAAAAGTGGCTCAAGAACCTAGCTGCAAGAACGTGATTTTTGTGATGAGTACAGGACTACATGGCACAGCTATATTCTCCAAATATCACCATGAGGACAGGAATAAAGAAACTTAAATCCATTCAAACAAACTGACTTGAATTATACCTGGCACAAAAGGAAAATGATGATTGTTTACAGCCACAATACACAAATTCCTCAGGGTATTATCCTCGACCTGAAAATTCTTAACTGCTTCATAACTAGGTTTTCCTCTACTATCAAGTTACAAGGGAGGATTTTTGCTGATGACTGCACCATACTCAGATTTGGGCTGCTAACAGTCAAAACATTCACACAGGTGTCAGGCAACGACCATTACTAACAGAGAATCCAACCATCTCTTGACTTTAAACACTATTACCATCTCTGAATCCCCCAACATCAACACTCTGGGGGTCACTACTGACCACAAACTTAACTAGACCAGTTACATGAATATTGTTACGGCGAGAGGTCAGAGATTGGAAACTCAACAAATACCTCACATCCTCAGGAGGCTGTCCACCACTTGCAAGGAACAAGTCAGGTATATGATGGAATACTCTGCACTTTCCTGGATGACTGAGTCTCAACAACGAAGTGGTTAACCTCTATGAAGGACAAAGCCTGCTTTACCAGCACCTCATACTATCTTACATGTACTGTGGATACAGTGTCTAGTATCTACAAGATGTATTGCAGTAATTCAAAGCTGCTATGATATCATCTTTTAAACCTGCAACCTCAACACCCAGAAGGACAAAGGCAGCAGTCACACATGAGACCACCATCTGCAAGCACCCCTTAACGCCAAACACCAAGTGTGACTTGGAAGCATATTGCTATTCCTTCATTGCCACTGCATCAATATTTGGAACTCCCTTCCTAACAGCACTGAGTATGTCCCTAACCCAATGGACTGAAACGGTTTATGAAGTCAGCTCACTATCACCTTCCCCATGGCAATTAAAGATGAGCAATAAAGGATGGCCTAACCAGCAATGTTCATATTCCATGAATTATTCTTTTAAAGTCCAATTTATAAGCTGTTCCAGTCAGATGGAAGTAATATCTTTACTTCCAAAATAATAGATTGATTAAAAATTACTATAGAGTGTAAAATTCCTGATAATCATTCATTTTGTGGGCTGTCAAAATTAATTTACCCTAACATTCTTAAGAAAAACTCATGCTTTGTTGCACATTTTCTGATTTTAAGCAAAGTGGAAACCTATCCTTCACATTTTGCAGCAAATATTTTTTAAAAGTGTAGGCCTTTAAAGTTACTACCTGAAATTTAAAAAAAATTCCCAAAATTTTTTTGTACCTTAAATAGAACAAGTATCCTCAGGAGTTAAAGTTTTGTCTTAAGTTAACTGCACATAATTATTTACCAAGCTCAAACAATAATATTTTCTTTATATGTATAAAATCAGTTTAAGGATTTGAGCTCTTCTCCATAAGATATGGTGCAAATAAGTTGAGTTGCCAAACATGATTCCTAAATTGCCTCTTATTAGGAATTATTGGAAAGGCAAAGTGTTGGGGGAATCCAGGTAGAAGGCTTCTGAAAATACCAAATGTTTAACTGGACCAAACATTCAGCCATGTCTAGGAACTTCAGTCTGCAACTGAACCTTGGAAAAACTGCTCACTTGCACTGGGATCTTCAGTGTTGTCGTCTTGTTCCTGTAAATAAAAGGAGCCAATGGTAAATGTAACTGTGCAAGTTCTGAAAACCTGAAATTTAAAAACAAACAAACAAAGAACTGCAGATGCTGGAAATCAGAAACAAAAACAGAAATTGCTGGAACAACTCAGGTCCAGCAGCATCTGTGGAGAGAAACAGGGAAGGGACACTGGACCCAAAACATTAACTCTGCTTTCTCTTTACAGATGCTGATAGACCTGCTGAGTTTCTCCAGCAACTTCAGCAGATCTTTATAACAGAACAGGTTACATATCTCAAGGACAATCGAGGGAAAAAAAAAACTGATGACCTCACCTACATAACTTAATTTATTGTTAAAAGTCTTAATATATATTACGCAGCAAAGTAACTCAACTGAATCTTAAATAATAAGTGTATCTTTATAGTAAATTAATTCCATTTTGTTTTGAATTCCAAACATAACCAAAGAAAAACAAAATAAAAGCTGAAAAAGCGAATACATTAAAGCCAGGTACTCATTTATAGTATTATATCATCTTGCATGGTTACAGCATAATTATCTGCGGAAAATTAAATGCTTCCTCCTCTGTCCTAAAAAGCATGAACTCAACTTGGGATTCCGTAGGAGTCATGAACCCTATAGTATTTCATTCCAGTACCTATTCTTTATGTAACTCTACACAGTACACATGTGCAGATTATTCAATTTTAAGAGGCATTGTCGCTGAAATTTGATCTTATTATTACATACTTGGCTTTCAAGCCACAGACTGAATCACAGATCTGTCAATTAAAACCAATTTCAATCTGCTGTGGTGGAATTAGTGAATCCAGTTGTTGGTCAGTTTGGTGAATAAGGAATAAAAGATGACATCATGCTTAAATTACTTTAAACGTGTCACTAATCAGTCATGGAATACATACATCTTAGAGGAGTCCTGATCATTAAACTGAATGAGAATTGGTGTTGGGGGAAAACAGTATCACCGGAAAATTCCTATACAATGAAGTCATGTATCACTCACCTTTGGTTCTTTGACTTCAAAATCCTCTCCATACTGAATGGAAAAGTCAATATGCTGCAAGACTATGTTAATACATTCTTCATCTGAACGATCAAAAGGCAAAAATCGAACCATGCTGTAGTCATCAATCTTAAAAGACAATTGTTGACACTCATTATCAAACGTTTTAATAGCACCATTTTGACAATGTATAACCATAAATATAATTTTCACTAGAGGATTTTCAGAATAGCAATTAACCATTATTTAGTAATACATTATAAGAAACAATATGCAAAAGTGGAATGTTCTTAGAGAAAAAGACACTAATACTTAGTATTATTTTCAGAAAGTTCAAAATACTGACTTTTAAAAGCTCAGTTTAAAATCAACACTGGATTCTCATTAGTACCTTGGGTTTTTTTTCATTAAATTGGCTTGAAATTTTATAGTCATGGTACGTCTATACTGTGTCCCCAGTTTGCTTGGAAATAATAGTAGTGGTATGATGTTGGTGAACCCTTTTCTGGAGTACTGTGCATGGTTCTGGTTGTCCTACTATGGGAAGGATATTATTAAATTGGAGAAGATTCAGAAAAGATTTACCAGCAGGTTTCTGGGAATGGAGGATTTGAGTTATAAAAATAGGCTGGGACATTTCTTACTGGGGTGTAGGAAATTGAGGAGTGACCGTATAGAGGATTACAAAATCATGAGGGACATAGATAAGGTGAATAGCTAGGTTCTTTCCCCTAGGTTGGTAGATTCAAAGCTAGAGGCCATATATTTAAGGAGAGGGGAGAAAGTTTTAAAAAGGAGATGACAGGCAACGTTTTGTGGCGAATGAACTACCTGAGGAAGTGGTGAATGTAGGTACAGTTACAACATTTAAAAGACATTTGGATAAGTACATGAATAGGAAAGGTTGGGAGGCATATGGGTCAAATTCAGGCAAGAGAGACTAGTTTACTTTGGGAACATGGACTAGTTGGACTGAAGGGTCCGTTTCCACGTTGTATAAAAAAGTGACAGACAGCACCCAAACCTTTCTTGCAACTCTCCATGCACTGCTTTGCCGTGACCCTCAATAAAAATGATAACTCCAGTACAATAACTATTGGCTTTACAGAAAGTGTATGTTCAATTTGCTGCAGCAACACAGTCCTAATCAGCAGTGATTTTACATCTCCATCCTCCAATTATTGAAACTCAGCCAAGGGAAATAGTTCCCCTTATTTACTCCATTAAAACTTCCATCATTTTGATCACTTATTAAATCTTCTCTCAACTTTCTCTGGTAATACTAACCTTCATTCCTGTGGACATTTTACTAATGCTACATAGAATCACTTATTTGCACAAACAATCATTCTATGTTGTTTACAAAATTACTGTATATAGGATTTTTTATTCTGAGACCAGTTAATTCAAATAGAGAATTTGATGTTAATGAGAACTTAGCTTCATTGAGTATGGTACAATTCTTACCAATTCACAAATTGCTTTGGTTAGCTTTTTGAATTTCTTGCTTTTCCAAGTCTCAGTAGAGTCTTGCATCAATGAATACATATCAGGGTCTAAATACCTTTAATGAAATAATATATGGAAATATTACTGACAAAAACTCAAAACATGTAAAACAAAATCAATCTTGATAGCGTTTTATAAAGTGAACCTTCAAATTATAGTTCCTTTGTTGCTTTAAATCTACACAAGAAACTGAAAACAATTTTAGCATTGTACCTCTCAGCATTTTATGACCTGAAGCAAGCCCAAATTGTTTCCAATTGCCCTGTATTATGGTTGGGAATTACATTCCAGAGATGACACTGCAAACTATATAAAGTCATAAGGTATTAGCCCATGCCACAGACTTGAGCATGATATCAAGGCTAACACTCTAGTGCCACCTTTTGGAGGTGATATGACGCTGATGGCCTGTCTCCACCTCAAGTGACCATAAGAGATCATTAAGATCAGTTTAAAAGAAAATTTAGAAATTCTCCAAACTCCTAGAAAAAAAATTTTCAATCAACAAGACTAAAATATAACTCATCGGTTATTTTCACATTACTGTTAATGGGACCTTACCAGTTACCAATTAAAATGGTTTCCTGCATTACAAATAATGCATTTGAAATACTCGAGTTCTAATGACTTTAAAGATCAGACATAAATGCATGTCTTTTCTTTGAAAATATCACAAGTATCGTAAAAAGCAAATCATTTGAAGGTAACACTAATTAAAAATGCCTTCAAAACATGCAAAAATGTAAAATACTTTGTCAGAAAAAAAATTTGCAAACTCCTCCACTAGGATAAGTAGGAACAAATTACTGCAGATATTCTCCAATAGGATAATGTTCCATCATACATGTATATATAAACAAAGTACCTCCTTGTTATTTGCCCATCAGCATGGCAGTTTTTGAACTCAAATTTTAAAAGACAGGAAAATCACAGTTTGATCCCAATGCTGCCCCAAGCCTACCAAAGGAGAAAGTGAGGACTGCAGATGCTGGAGATCAGAGCTGAAAAATGTGTTGCTGGAAAAGCCCAGGTCAGGCAGCAAAGGAGCAGGAGAATCGACATTTCGGGCATAAGCCCTTCTTCAGAGCTTATTCTTCTTCCGGAAGGGCTTATGCCCGAAATGTCGATTCTCCTGCTCCTTTGCTGCTGCCTGACCTGCTGCGCTTTTCCAGCAACACATTTTTCAGCCCAAGCCCAGCAAGTCCATATTGTGTACTCTATACTGGGAAGGGCATGCTGACAGAAAGGGGGAAAAAAAAAAGAGAATATTTTGCAGGCATCACAGCAATCACAAAATAAACACTACCAGAAAGCAACAGAGAGTCTCCGTCCAGCCACGACCAATCCCCATCCAGCAAGTATCCAAAAAAAAAGCCCACATCCTTATGTAATATTTTAACAGTATCTACAATATAAATGAATCCTTTATTCAAGTATGTTCATACAAGTGTCAAGGTGAAGGAAAGGCTGATTTGTGAAAAGTGTCCAACACAACTGAATCCTGAATGCTCTTAATGTCAATCTCCACTAGCCTACATAACATAATTCCAAGTATATCACTTTAGACATGCAATGCCCATATCCCATGAGTGAATAAAAAAGTTCCAAATTTATTGTTGCTCAAATTAATTTTACATATGATATACAACAGACATTTACTTTGGGCATGTAGCATCACAAGAAAAGCCTACAACTGCATCAATAATTGAACTCTAAAATTTTAAAAAACTTTCAGCAGTCTGTTGTCAATCAAAACAATCTAAAAATGGTCAATACAGCAACTCAATTTCTGAAAAGGTATGCAGCATGTATGGACAAGTACATTGCAATGTGTTACATTATGTGAAAATAGGACCATCAGATACAATACAAAGTTGTAATTACTTTTCAATTTCTTTTTTTGCTTTTTTGTTAAGTAAATCCATTTTTGTCATGATGTTGACCTGAGGAATTTCCAGAGACACCATAGCACTGAGGGCTGCCATAACACCTGATACAAACTAAAAAAAAGTACAAATGTTAACACATCTGCACATTTTACAAAAAATGTCAGATTTATCTCATTTATAAACATTTACATCCTAGACCAGACCCCAAATCTGGTTAACATCCAGTTAAATACCAGTAACCTTTTGTTTAAAGTAATTAAAAATTGTTACTGGAAATCCCAGTTATTTCCTAAACAAAAAGACAAGACTCCAGAATTTTAATCAAGCAGAAGAAAGTTCACAGTATAAAAGTCAACAGAGCAAGTGGTAAATAATATTCACCTTGTTAATTTTAGATATTCAAGTACAAGATAAACATGAATTAACAGGAAAATTGTGATGAAGCGCACAAGATATTGCACTTTAAATTGTAGAGCAACAAAGACAAAGAAGTTTTCCAAGAAATCCACCAGATGAGTGATTCCAGTGTCAGAGAATTTTTAAAACTGCCCCTCTAAAGGGAATGGAGGTAGTATTGGCAAACAAGTCAGTACTCAGACAGACTGGGATGTCTTGACAGCCACATATTGAAATCATATATTGATTTGTTTTGATTTTAACAAAGTGGTCCGTCACTGAAACAAAAGCATGCAATGCTGCAAAAATTTGTTTTAACAATAAAGCAGAATTATCAGAAGAAATGGAGATAAAATAAAGCAAAGATTGTTAAATTATAATACCACTTATCACAAAACACTCCACTATAATTTGAAAACAAATCAAAACACACCCCTACAAAAAAGAAAATCCATTCAAGACTCACCAAAATCCCTGCATACAACACCTAGGCAAGTTTGTGTCAGTGTGGCACAGGAACAGGTCCTTCATAAGTTATTTGTGACTAACTACAGGAAGAAGCCATCATACACCTGCTTAAACATGCTCAGCTTTAGGCAACCTACTACATCATATATCCTTCCCTTCTCAGGAACATAGATCTTCAGAGTCTCTTATTCCAAGGACTTTGTCAGACTGCTCAAAACTCAAACTAAAACTGAAGCCATAAATCTTCCTCTTGAAACTTTGAGTATTTCTCTTAAAACTAAGAAATTTCACAGATCTATAACAAACCTGGAGTCCCATTATTTACCTTGCGGAGTTGCAAAACAAAAAAAAAAAGGTCTATTATTTTTGCACCAAATCCATTCACTTCAAGCCATGCTCCAAAACCTGTTTTAAAAGTAATCAGCAGGGCCACAGAAATACTACAATTAAACACAAAACACAGAAAAGCCACAAGTTACTAACTGAAAAGTCAAAATTCTAAGTTTATAATAAATTACATGAAATAGAGCAAACTTTTTATTAAATGGCACCTGAGACCAGAAGGGTGTCAGTTAATCAAGAGGTCCACATAAACAATGTAAAAATACAAACTAAGCAATAGAAACATAATTCAGACAGTATATACATCACTGTTATACTTTATTTATGATGGAGATGCTGGTGTTGGACTAGGATGGCCAGTTAAAAATCTCAACACCGGGTTATCGTCCAACAGCTTTATTTGGAAGTACTAACTTTCAGAGCACTGCTCCTTCATCAGGTAAGTAGTGGGGCAGGATCATAGAACACAGAATTGATAGCAAAACATTAGTGTCATGCAATTGAAGTGATATATTGAACAAATCTAGATTGCTGTTAAGTCATCTTTTAGAATGGTTTTACTTCATTAATATGTAAATCCAAGAACTTTTGTCCAGTCAGATTAGAGATAACTTAAAGTTTTATTTTTTTAAAAAAGTGACATTTCAACTCAGATAATGTATTAAAGGTGGGAGATTAGAGTCTGTCTGTATCTCAACCTTGAGACTAGTTTAGGGTGGAAGCTAGAGAAGTGCAGCATCGTGAGGTTATCCATGGGTTTGCAGTAGAGTGAGGTACTGAGGTGCCCATCCTTGATGGAGATGTGTGCATTCAAGAATGAGACAGATACTGAAGAGAGTAGTCCATGGTAAGTCTGATGATGGAATGAAACTTCTTGATATCACTGTGTAGTTATTCCAGTCACTCCTTGCCATGGGTCCAAAGGAAGAAAATGTCGTCAATATATCTGGCATATAGTGCTGGTTGAAGGTCCTGTGCAACAAAGAAGTCTTGTTCAAACTTGTGCATGAAAATGTTGGCATTTTGGGGTGCAAATTTGGTCCCCATGGTTGTTGTGTCTGGAAGAAGAACTAGTTGTCAAAGGCAAAAAGATTGTGGTCGAGAATGAAGCAGATGAGTTGTAGGACGGTGCTCAGTAATTGGCGGTTGTTGGTATTGAGTACAGAGGCTGTCAGAGTAATGACGCATCTTGGGGGATACTGATGTTGAGTGCTGAAAACTTCCATTGTGACTAGGAACGTTCCCAGTTCGACTAGTCCATGGGTGCTGAGCTTCCGTAAAGGTCTATAGTATTGCGACAGAAGATGGGGGCCCCCTGTAAAATGAGTTTCAAGATGCCCTTGACATAGTCAGAGGTTCTCACACACTGTCCCATTGCTTGACACAATCAGATGTGTTGACTTTGTGAATCTGTGGAAACCAGTAAAAGTCCCCTACGTGAGAAGTATGTGGGATGAGTGTGGGTAGGGTACTCTGAAGGACTGGATCAAAAGTCTTGATCAATGTGTTTAGGTCAAGGGTGTGTCCTTTGGTCAGATTGGCCAGTAGTTGCCTGTAGTATTCAGAGTTGTTCATTTGTCAGTACACTTCCTTGCAGTAGCCCATTCTATTCTGAATGATGATGGCTCCATCTTTTTCTGCTGGCTTGCTGACGTCTTGGAAGAATTCCCGGAGTCTCATTTGTGTGATGAATTCCTCCGTGTCTGCTGTAAGACCAAAGGGGTCCATTTTGGTGGTGGGGCAAAAATTGAGCCCTTGGCTGAGAATTTCAATCTCTTCTGGTTGAAGGGTGTGATCCGAAAAGTTGACAATCGATTTCCCCATGGTGACAATGTTTTCAGCTGTGGTGCCAGGGGAGGCTTGGCTGCTGCTGGTGGTGGTGATGCCAGGTTTCTCCATTTTATAGTTCTTGGTGTGCATGTACGTGCTGTAGTTCTGTCGCCTTGTCTGTTTGGCAGTGTCTTGATTCTGTAATGCTATATTTTGAGCACAAGCTGAGAGTGTGGACTCTATCTTGATTTCAAGGTTATGACACCTTGGATACTTTATTTACAGGGAGCAAGTACGAACTGCAGATGCTGGAGGTCAGAGTCGAAGGGCGTGGTGCTGGAAAAGCACAGCCGGCCAGGCAGCATCCGAGAGCAGGAGATTCGACATTGAGCATTAGCTCTTCAACAGAAACTTGTACTTATTTACAGCATACACAAACAATAATGCAATTTTGCCTTAATTAAAACTTACCAGAGATACCTTCTCACTTGCACACAACTGTCTACTCAGACATCGTGGAGATCACGATAAAACAGTAAACTTCTAGTATTTGAGGTATATAATTTTTGCCTATTTAAATCAAAAGCGTAGTTCATAGAGTTTTGGTTAAAATAAAGTTTGCTGTATACAAATCCCACTTCACACTATATAGTGAAGATTACCTTAAACGACTCCACCATAAATTGAGAGTCAACAAGAAATACCCCACAGACATGAAACTCCCACTGTTGCAACTGTTCCACGAGCTGCTTCATTATTGGAAGATGAGTATATAACTCAATCTGACCTGTAATGAATTAATAAAATCACATTAGGACAAAAAAAAAAATTGGAGACCTACAATCAAAACTTATTACATATAATGGGCTCAGTTAAAATTCTCAGAATAGCTTTTGAAAAGTGTGTTCAAAAACTGAACACCCACGTTTCATGAATCAGTACCTTCAGGAAGTGAGGGGAAAACAGGAAGAGCTTAAAATTCATATTCTAGAAACTAATTATTTGTTCCTTTGACTGGATCTAAATGAAAGACTACTACTTTGATAAGATTATAAATTTTACTGTGCTTAATCAAATACACTAGACTAAATGCAATAAATTAACTGCCCTTATAGCCCAAGAAGAAAGAGTTTAACTTGCAAACAGGGATGTAACGTAAATCGGAAAAACACCAGAGGTGAGATGAGGGGAATTTTGCTTATGGCAAAGTGTCATTTGGTTTCCACCACATTAAAGAAGTGGTGCAAATATATTCAACAGTAACATTAAAATAAAAGCTGACACAGTGGGATTAACTAGATAGCTTGCAAAGAACCTGCACAGCCACAACGGGCATTCTCTCAGCAATAGTTCTTCAGTTTTCTTTAAGTTTCCCAACATACCAGAGGTATGCAGCAGGCAAAGTAGTGTACTTAGTGGATTTGAGAGAGTAGTTTTGGCTTCTTTGGAAAAATCTTCATCTCTGCCATACCATGATTGAGATTGGATGGCAATAGTCTAAGTTGCACAGGGCACAGACCAAGAGACGGAGACTGGAATAGAATGGGCAAGGTTGAAAGGACTGTCTCGTCAAGCTGACAGAGGAATATTTTTGGGTCAAAATGTTCAGCTGCAGGTATCCACCTAAGAGCATGAGATGCCTCTGAGTACCCCTTAAATGCAGTGCCAGGACCTTCAACACTTTACATTAACAGCAGGGGCACTGGCTTCCAACACCAAGATTCATTATGGTCTTCACGCATACATATCTAATAACTGATAACCAAATAACTGTGATAAAAGCTGACCCATGCTTGAGTTTAGGTTAGTCTCTGCATAAGGCAGAAGTGGGAACTGCAGATTAGAGTGGTGCTGGAAAAGCACAGGTCAGGCAACATCCGAGGAGCAGGGAAAAAGAACAAAAAAAAAATTGATGTTTCGGGCTAAAGCCCTTTATCATGAATGAGCCTCATTTTCCTGCTCCTTGGATGCTACCTGACCTGCTGTGCTTTCCCAGCACCACTCTAATCTTGAATCTAGTTTTCTGCACAATCCTACTAAACAAACTGCATAATGGACTATTCCATTGCACATATCAATTGCCACCTACCTGGACAATCAAATAGTATATAGTCATCTTCCACATGTCCTAGACAATCTGCCAGCCAATCAAAGTTGTTGGCAAAGTATTCCATACAGAAAATCAGCCCACCATTTGGGCCAAATCTCAAGGAATCATCTTCCATCACGTCATCTACTTGAATGAGCTCCCGAATATCTATCGGAAAAAATAATTTTGACAACAGTAATTTTTAAAAAAAACCATGGTATATAAAACAAAGCACATTTCCCAAAATTAGTGTGGCTGATATTTTTTGCACACAGCTCAGCATTTTCAGTTTTCATTCAGTTATCCAATAAGACCTGTGAAGACAGGGATAATCATCTGCTTTCCATTCATTCATGGGATGTAGGAAATGGTGGCGAGGTTAGCCTTTATCATATCCCCAATTACCCAGGAGAAGGTGGTAGTGAGTTGCTTTCTTCAAATAGTGCAGTCCTTTAAATGTAGGGACATGCATAACCCTATTAGGAAGGGACCTCCAGGATTTTGATCCAGCAAAGTGAAGGAATAGCAATATATTTCCAAGTCAGCAAGGTATGTAGTTTAGAGCTTGGAAGTGGAAAGATCCCCATGCATCTGCTGTCCTTATCCTCGTCATTCCAGCTTGCAGAGTTTCAGGATTTGGAAGATGTTGTTGAAGAAGCCTTGGTGAGTTCAAACATCTTGAAGATGTTCCAGTGTTGCCATTGTGCATCAGTCGTGAAGAAAGCGAATAATTGAAGGTTGTGGATGAGGTGCCAATCAAACTGGCTTTTTTTGTCCTAGATGGTGTTATATGTTGAAGTGTTGTTTCAGTTGCACCCAAGTAAGTGGAGAGAATTATACCATGGTCCTGCCTTATAGATGATGGACAGCCATTAGGGAAGCAGGGGTGAGTTACTCACCACCACATTCCTAGCCTCTGACCTATTCTCATAATCACAGATTCTATTTAACTGATTCAGTTCAGCTTCTGGTCAGTGACAACCCCTAGACTGTTCATAGTGGGAGATTCAGCAATTAACGATTAATCATCAAAGGGTGGCTGTTAAGATTCTTTTCATAATTGAAGATGTCATTGCCTGGCATTCATGTGGCACGAATGTTACTTGCCTCTTACTAGGCCAAGCTTAGGTATTTTTGTTGAATACAGACACCAGCTGCTTCAGTATCTGAGTCGTCATGAATGGTGCTTAACTTTATGTAATCGTCTGCGAACATCCCCATTTCTGCTCGTGATGTCCAAACAGCATCCAGTCTTTACAGTTTAGCTGGAAAAGCAAACTTCAATTCCTTATGTTTTGTTGAAGTTGTCAAAAGAATATTTTCAAGATGAATTGCAAAGTTATTAGTCAACTCACCTGCTAATACAGGATAGTCAAAGTATTCTGCAGCAGGATCAAGGTTCACCACCTGCACAGATCGATTCAATACCTCACAGTGCTGCTGCATAGTGGAACAGTAAGTGCTCTGAAATTACAGATAACAAATCCAGCTTCAAATTGTGTTTAGATTAGATTACCTACAGTGTGGAAACAGGCCCTTCAGCCCAACCAGTCCACACCAACCCTCTAAAGAGTAACCCACCCAGACCCATTTCCCTCTGACTAACTGACCTAACACTATGGGTAATTTAGCATAGCCAATTCACCTGACCTGCACATCTTTGGATTGTGGGAGGAAACCAGACCACCCGGAGGAAACCCACGCAGACACAGAGAGAATGTGCAAACTCCACACAGACAGTCACTTGAGGCTGGAATCGAATCTGGGACCCTGGTGCTGTGAGGCAGCAGTGCTAACCAATGAGCCACTGTGCTGCCCAATGTTAAGTGTATAATGAAAGAACCCTAAAATCTTAAATCGGTTTCTTTTATAATTTAATTCCTACAGGTAGTTTGATAACTAGAAATTTGCAAATCATAGAATCATAGAATCCTTATAGTGCAGAAGCAAGCCATTCAGCCCATCAAGTCCACACCAACCCTCTGAAGAGCATCCTGCCCAGATGCATCCTCCAACCCTACCTAATCCACCTAGTCTACACATCCCTGGACACTATGAACAATTTCACACAGCCAATTCATTTAACCTGTGCATCTTTGGACCGTGGGAGGAAACCGGAGCAACCAGCAGAAACCCATGCAGACACGGGAAAATGTGTAGGCTTCACACAGACAGTCACCCAAGGGTGGAATCAACCCAGGTTCAGGGTATCAGGGTATGAGGTATAAGTACTAACCACTGAGCCATTGTGCCATTCCAATTCACAGATGTACCTAGTAATATTCATCAGTCGACAGGTATTTAGATGTTTGGTTTAGTCCATGAGCTTTGATTGTTTCAAAAGATTAGATGGTATCATTTTACCCATATACAGGTAATTGTAATTACTTTAAATATCCACTATATAATCTTTAGGGTTCACAAAGCATAAAGAGCACAGGACCATATCGTAAAGCAATTTCATTAAGAGGCTCAAATCATTGATTTATACAATCATTTAAAACAAAAAGTAAAATCCAAAAAAATTTGGCATTTTAAATATTTGTCTCATTTGAAGACTAATTAAAACAATACAAACAAGGAAGATTGGCACAATATGATTTATTAGATGTAGTTTTCCTTAAAGTTGTTGACCAATAAAATTCATGACCTACATTTGAATAGCCTTTCCCTGTGGTGTATATTACATTCTGTAACATAGTGACAACACCAGCAATTGAAATCTACTGTTCGGAGGACAGACTGGAGAGATTAGAATTAATTCCATGGGAGAGAGTGGAAAATTAAACTTTTATTTTAAATTATGAAGCAGAAAAAAAAGGCTCATCAATTTTAAATCATCAACTAAAGTGCGCAGAGAGCTGAAAAAAAAAAGTTAACAGTTGTTGGAAGTATGGAATGTTTGAATACAAAGCTCTAGCACATTACAAAAATTTTAAGCAGAAATTGATAAATATTTGAAGTACAGAGAAGCGTGTAGAATAAAGAGAGGGTGCAACATGATGGGATTATTCCAGCTAAAAATCAGAAGGGATAAAAAATTATTCATATTTCCAGTTGCAGGTTTTGAGAAAGATTTTTAGTCTCATGACAACACATGTTTTAAACGAAAGATTATGACTATTACGAAAATAAGCGTATAACATGATAATAATCTTTAATATTTCAGGGGTTTTCCTAAGTGTTGAAGCTAATAATGATGATAAAATCAGGGAGTCGGTTTTGGCTCAGGAGCAGCATAATTTAGACAATCCATATTTTTCACTCCTATGCGCCAAATAAAAAGATTCTGTCGTTATTGCCGAGACCTACCTTCCCACTGCCTGCAGGCCCCATCACAAGTTGAGCAAAGCGAGGCATATCTTCCACCACCGGTTACCCACAAACTACAGGAGTACAGCAGACGGGTCGACGCCACGGCTTCTATTTCCGGTTACGGAAGCCTCTTTGGAATTAGGTTCCCCCTCCCCCATTCCAAAACGAGCATTTCGAAACGTTCACGTGAAACTCGCCTTTCTAATATTTATAATTGATATCGCCCCTTTACCTTTGGTTAAAAGATGTTTTCTTTTAAATCCGAATCACCAATGTTTATCTCAAGGAAATAACATGTCACTTTATATGGCATGTTTAACCATAGTGTAATTTAAACGCTCTTCAGCCTTCATGTATTCATGATTTGAAATTAGAATACGTAAGAAAAAACAGAAGGGAACAATTTTAAGACTGCTAACTTACACCCCGAAGTTACTTGACTTTCAGACTAAGGTTCTTAGAAAGCACGGACCAAATTCCGATACTTAACAATAAGATTGTGCAAAATAGGAACAGAAATAGGCTGTTCAGTTCGTCGAAGAAGGGTTACACTCGAAATGTTGATTTCTCGACTTCCTCATGCTGCCTGGCTTGCTGTGTTCTTTCAGCCTCTTGCTTGTCTAATGTTCAGTCCCTTGAGCCTGCTCTCCCATTCAATAGTATCATGGCTTATCCAACATACCTCATATCCACTTCCCTGCCTTTACGCATAACTCTTGATTCACCTAACTCTGCCCCCATAATTCTTCGTGGCAAGAAGTTCCAAAAACTCACAAGTTACTGAGATAAGAAATTCCTCCTCATCTCTGTCTTAAATTGACATCCCTGAATTCTGAGACTATGAACTCTAGTTTTAGACTCTCCCATGAGGGAAACATCAACTCAACATTTACTCCAGCAGACCTCTTAAGAATCCCAAATGTCTCAATGAGATCACCTCTCATTCGTCTAAATCATATAAAGTGTTAAACCAAATCTTGATTTGCACATGCAAATTGCAACTATTAAATATGATTTCAAGATTTTAAACAGGTGGTAGATCAAAACAAGGGATTGTAACTATAGTGATGGAAATGTGTTGCTGGAAAAGCGCAGCAGGTCAGGTAGCATCTAGGGAACAGGAGAATCGACGTTTCGGGCATTAGCCCTTCTTCAGGTAACTATAGTTGCTACCTAATGCTGAAAGTATCATAGAATCATACAGATGGAGTCATAGAGGTGTACAGCATGGAAACAGATCCATTGGTCCAACTTGTCCATGCTGACCAGATATCCCAACCTAATATAGTCCCATTTGCCAGCACTTGATCCATATCCTTTTAAATCCTTCCTATTCGTATACCCATCCAGATGTCTTTTTAAATGTTGCAATTGTACCAGCCTCTACTACTTCCTTTGGTAGTTCATTCCATACATACACCACTCTCTGTGTGAAAATATTGCCCCTGAGGTCCCTTTTATATCTTTCCCCTCTCACCGTAAATCTATGAACCCTTCTGGGCTCCCCCACCCCAGTGAAAAGACCTTGTCTATTTATTCCATCCATGACCCTCATGATTTTATAAACCTCTATAAGGTCACCCCTCAGCCTCCGACGCTCCAGGGAAAACAGTCCCAGCCTATTCAGCTTCTCCCAACAGCTCAAATCCTCCAACCCTAGCAACGTCCTTGTAAATCTTTTCTGAACCCTTTCAAGTTTCACAACACCCTTCCAATAGGAAGGAGATCAGAATTGCATGCAATATTCCAAAAGTGGCCAAACCAATGTCCTGTACAGCCACAGCATGACCTCCCCACTCCAGTACTCAATGCTCTGACTAATAAAGGAAAGCATACCAAATACCTTCTTCATTATCCTATCTACCTGCGACTCTACTTCCAAGGAACTACGAACCTGCACTCCGAGGTTTCTTTGTTCATCAAAATTTTCTAGGTCCTTACCATTAAGTGTATAAGCCCTGATCTGATTTACTTTTCCAAAATGCAGCACCTCGCGTTTTTATAAATTAAACTCCATCTGCCACTCTCAACCCATTGGCCTGTCTGATCAAGATCCCGTTGTACTCTGAGGTAACCTTCTTTGCTGTCCACTACACCTATAATTTTGGTGTTGTCTGCAAACTTACTAACCATACCTCCTATGTTCACATCCAAATCATTTATATAAATGACGAAAAGCAGTGGATCCAGGCCTCCAGTCTGAAAAACCAACCCTTCACCACCACCCTCTATCTTCAACCTTTGAACCAGTTCTGTATCCAAATGGCTAGTTATCCCTTATTCAATGAGACCTAATCTTGCTAACCAGTCTCCCATGAGGAACCTTGTTGAATGCCTTACTGAAGTCCATATAGATTACGTCTACCGCTCTGCCCTCATCAATCCTCTTTGTTTCTTCTTCAAAAAAACTCAATCAAGTTCATGAGACATGATTTCCCATGCACAAAACCATGTCGACTATCCCTAATCAGTCCTTGCCTTTCCAAATTTATGTAAATCCTGTCCCTCAGGATTCCCTCCAACAAACTTCCCACCACCGATATCAGGCTTACCGGTCTGTAGTTCCCTGGCCTTTCCTTACCACCTTTCTTAAATAGTGACACTCTAGGATGTACAGCACAGAAACAGACCAGATACCCAAAATTAATCTAGTCCTATTTGCCAGCATTTGGCCCATATTTCTCTAATACCTTCCGATTCATATATCATCCAGATACCTTTTAAATGTTGTAATTGTACCAGCCTTCAGCACCACATCTGGCAACTCATTCCATACACACACCACTCTCTGTGTGAAAAAAATTGCCCATTAGGCCCCTTTTAAACCTTTGCCCTCTTACCTTAATCCTATGTCCTCTATTTTGGACTCCCCTACCATTGGAAAAGACCTTGACTATTCACGCTATCCATGCCTCTCATGATTTATAAGCTCCTATAAGGTCACCCCTCATCCTTCAACTCTCCAGGGCAAATAGCCCCAACCTATTCAGCCTCTCCCGATAGCTCAACCCTCCAATCCTGGCAACTGGCTTGTAAATCTTTTCTGAACCCTTTCAAGTTTCACAACATCTTTCCTATAACAAGGAGACAAGAATTGAACACAGTATTCCAAAAGTGGCCTAACCAATGTCCTGTACAGCCACAACAAGACCTCCCAACGCTTATACACAATGGTATAGCAAACATACCAAATCCTTTCTTCACTACCCTGTCTATCCCCTGTGACTCCGCTATCAAGGAACTTTGAACATGCTCCCTAAGGTCTCTTTGTTCGACAATGCTTCCCATATCACGGGCTAACGTTACATAAGTGGCTATTGTCTGTTTAAAGAAATTACTTGTTCATGTGTAATATGTGAGTGGTTACTGACTGGAGAACGTATGCTAATAAATCAAATTTATATATGATTAAGGTGCTCAAATTTTGCTATTTTGTTTTATGATTTCCTTGAAATAATTAAATTCAAATGTTCAAATAGTGATGGAAAAGATAGACCAAATCTAAAAGTTGAAGTTCTAAATTGGAGAAAGGCTAATTTTAATGGTATTAGGCAAGAACTTTCAAAATCTGATTGGAGGTAGATGTTCGCAGGTAAAGGGACGGCTGGAATATGGGAAGCCTTCAGAAATGAGATAACAAGAATCCAGACAAAGTATGTTCCTGTCAGGGTGAAAGGGAAGGCTGGTAGATATAGGAAATGCTGGATGACTGAAGAAATTGAGGGTTTGGTTAAGAAAAAGAAGGAAGCATATGTCAGGTATGGACAGGATAGATCGAATGAATCCTGAGAAGAGTATAAAGAAAGTAGGAGTATACTTAAGAGGGAAATCAGGAGTGCAAAACGGGGACATGAGATAGCTTTGGCAAATAGAATTAAGGAGAATCCAAAGGGTTTATACAAATATACTAAGGACAAAAGGGTAACTAGGGAGAGAATAGGGCCCCTCAAAGATCAGCAAGGTGGCCTTTGTGTGGAGCCACAGAAAATGGGGGAGATACTAAATGAATATTTTGCATCAGTATTTACTGTGGAAAAGGATATAGAAGATATAGACTATAGGGAAATAGATGGTGACATCTTGCAAAATGTCTAGATTACAGAGGAGGACGTGCTGGATGTCTTGAAACGGTTAAAAGTGGATAAATCCCCAGGACCTGATCAGGTGTACCCTAGAACTCTGTGGGAAGCTAGAGAAGTGATTACTGGGCCTCTTGCTGAGATATTTGTATCATCGATAGTCACAGGTAAGGTGCCGGAAGACTGGAGGTTGACAAGCGTGGTGCCACTGTTTAAGAAGGGCGGTAAAGACAAGCCAGGGAACTATAGAGCCTGACCTCAGTGGTGGGCAAGTTGTTGGAGGGAATCCTGAGGGACAGGATGTATATGTTTTTGGAAAGGCAAGGACTGATTCGGGATAGTCAACATGGTTTTGTGCATGGGAAATCGTCTCATAAACGTGATTGAGTTTTTTGAAGAAGTAACAAAGAAGATTGATGAGGGCAGAGCAGTAGATGTGATCTATATGGACTTCAGTAAGGCGTTCGACAAGGTTCCCCATGGGAGACTGATTAGCAAGGTTAGATCTCACTGAATACATGGAGAACTAAACATTTGGATACAGAACTGGCTCAAAGGTAGAATACAGAGCGGGGTCCCAACTCCTGTACTCAATACTCTGACCAATAAAGGAAAGCATATCAAACACCTTCTTCACTATCCTATCTACCTGCGACTCCACTTTCAAGGAGTTATGAACCTGCACTCCAAGGTCTCTTTGTTCAGCAACACTCCCAAGGATCTTACCATTAAGTTTACAAGTCCTGCTAAGGTTTACTTTCCCAAAATGCAGCACCTCGCATTTATCTAAATTAAACTCCACCTGCCACTTCTCAGCCAATTGGCCCATCTGATCAAGTTCCTGAGGTAACCTTCTTCACTGTCCTCTACATCTCCAATTTTGGTGTCATCTGCAAACTTACTAACTATTGCCCTTGAAAAGGTGGTCGTGAGCTGCTTTCTTGAACGACTGCAGTCCACCTGCTATGAGTTGACCCACAATGCCATTAGGAAAGGAATTCCAGGATATTGACCCAGCAACAGTGAAGGAATGATGATATGTTTCCAAGTCAGGATTGTGGGAGACTTGGCAGGGGAACTTGGAGGTGGTGGTGTTTCCATGTATCTGCTGCCCATGTCCTTCTAGATGGAAATGGGTATGGGTTTGAAAGGTGTTGTATGAGGATCTTTGGTGAATTTCTGCAGTGCATCTTGTAGATAGTATACACTGCTGCTACTGAGCAGTGAAAGTGGTGGATAAAGTAGATGTTTGTGGATGTGATGCCAATCAAGTGGGCTGCTTTGTCCTAGATGCTGCCAAGCATCTTGGGTATTGTTGGGTTGCATGTATTCATCCAGACAAATGGGGAGTATTTCATCATACTCCTGACTTGTGCCTTATAGATGATGGACAGGCTTTGGGGAGTCAGCAGGTAAGTTACCCATCACCGTATTCCTAGTCTCTGATCTATATTTGTGCCACTGCTCATAGTGGGAGATTCAGTGATGGTAACAACCATGGAACGTCAAGGGGGCAGAGATTAGATTGTCTCTTATTGGTGATGATCACAGCCTGGCATTTGTGTGGCACAAATGTCACTTGTCTAGTAACATTATGATTAGTTCTAGGTATTCAATGGCTGTTTTTAATTGCTTTATTCAGTTTGGTAATTGAATTGTAATCAAGAAAATGATCAAAAAGCAAGAAGTATTTGAAATGCAGGGTTACAGACCTAACACTGAAAATTGATTGGATATGTTGAATGACAGATGAGAAAGCTGTGAACTACAAAAACAGAAATGAAGGCATCGAGACTCTGTATGATGAGAAAAATAAGAAGCTGTGAATATATTATCAGGGAGTTGCAAAGAAAGTTGATAAGATGTTTACTGTCTGGAAAAGTTGATCATAATAGATCAAGATATATATTTTATACATAAAATTAAATATATAATCTGATGAACGGGGAAAATAATAAATAAAAGCCTCTATGTAGACCAAGAGATATTGATTCAGCTGCTCACAAACTCTAAATCAAAGAAGACAGAGAGAGATGTGCATTATTTTGTGAAACTATTTCATGTAGTAACTGGATATGAATATTTGTTTAAAATTTGCTGTTGATATCCATGAAGAGGGAATAAATTTGAATGATATTAAGTACGTATAAATATTATTCCTATGCTATTCTTTGATAAAACGCCTTTATTCTTAGGTGCCATACTGTGTTCGCCACCAACAATAAATTTTGGTTGCCAAAGTAACAAGTATCTCTAATGGTTAGACCTAATTAGTTTTTACAGTAACAATAGCATGTGAATTAACATAGGTGAGGGTTTCATCAAAATAAAATTTGCAAAATTTCACAAAATAACTGCCATTGCCATGTTTATATAATCAAGATTTCACAACTATTTATGTGGAAAGCATTTGGTCAGAGGTCTTTCAGTTTCTAAATAATGTGACTGCTTTAGTGCAGTTGCACAGGAAGCATTGGCTGACTTCAAACATAAAGACATAACATCCAAGATCTGATCCTTTTGTTGTCTGACAGCAATATACTTGAATCTTCCAATTCTAAACAATCAGCAATAGGAAGCAAAATCAAAATTAATATTGCAATAAGTATGGATTTTTTTGTCCTGTAAGACTTGTATATTTTGCATGCATGTTGTTTAGAGGTGGAAATAGTGTAATTCTAAAATGGATTATACATAAGACATAAGAAATTGGAATAGGAGTAGACCATTAGGCCCCTTGAGCCTGCTCTGCCATTCAATAGTATCATGGCTTATCCCCTGATTCCTCACATCCACTTTCCTGCCTTTTCCCCCATAGTCCTAGATTCCCCTACTGATTAAAAATCGATCTCTCTCAGTCTTAAATATGAACAATGACTCTGCCCCAACAGCTCTCTGTGGCAAGAAGTTCCAAAATCTCACAACCCTCTGAGGAAGAAATTCCTCCTCATCTCAGTCTTAAATTGGTACCCCTTAATTCTGAGACTTTGCTCTCTGGTCTTTGATGCCCCTTGAGGAAAAAGATCCTCTCACCATTTGCCCTTTCAAATCCCTTAAGAATCCTATATGTTTCAATGAGATCATCTCTCATTCTTCTAAACTCTAATGAGTAGAGTCCCAACCTGTTTAAGCTTTGCTCACAAAACAATCCCTCCATACCAAAAATCATCCTAGTGAACCAGCTCTGAACTTCGTCCGATTAAATTATATCTTTCCTTAAATAATGGGACCAAAAGTGCTCACAGTACTACAAATGTGGTCTCACCAGCACTTTGTACAGTTGCAGTAAGACTTACTCTTATACTGCAATCTCCTTGAAATAAGGGCCAACATTCCATTAGTCTTCCTGATTACTTGCTACACATGTGTGCTAGCTTTATGTGTTTTGTGCACAAGTACCCCCAAGTCCCTTTGAGTTACAGTTTCTGCAGATTTTCTCTATTTAAATAATAGTGTTCTTTTGTTCTCCCAAAATGAACAAATTCAAATTTTCCATTATTATACTACATTTGCCAACCCTTTGCCTACTTACTTAACCTATCAATATCTCTCTGTAAACTGTTTGTATCCTGGCCTGCCTTTCCATTTATTTTGTGTCATCTGAAAATTTGGCTATAGTACATTCACTTCCTTCCTCCAAGTCATTCATACATACACATTGTTTAGATTAGATTAGATTACTTACAGTGTGGAAACAGGCCCTTCGGCCCAACAAGTCCACACCGACGTTTTGAAGCGCAACCCACCTATACCCCTACATTTACCCCTTTACCTAACACTATGGGCAATTTAGCATGGCCAATTCACCTGACCTGCACATCTTTGGACTGTGGGAGGAAACCGGAGCACCCGGAGGAAACCCACGCAGACACGGGGAGAATGTGCAAACTCCACATAGTCAGTCGCCTGAGTCGGGAATTGAACCCGGGTCTCTGGCCCTGTGAGGCAGCAGTGCTAACCACTGTGCCACCGTGCCACCCACTAAACAGTTATGATACCAGCACTGATCCCTGTGCAACCACACTTGAAAAATAATTCCTTATCCCCTTTTGCTGTTTCCTGCCCGTTAGACAATTCTCTATCAACATCAATCTGCCACCTCCAAATCTTATCTTAGGACTTAACCTGTTGGGCACCTCCTGAAAGACTAAATATAACACATATACTGGTTCCCCTCTATCCACTCTGGCTGAGACTTCCTCGAAAAACTCTAATAAATTAGTCATACTCAATGTCCCTTTCATGAAGCCATGCTGACTCTGCTTAATTAGATTATGATTTTTGGTATGTTCTCCAACTTCTTCCTTGATAATTGATTCCAATACTTTTCCATTAATATATCTTAAGCTAATCAGCCTATACTTTCCTACTTTTTTCCTCCCTTTCTTTTTGAATAAGTGTGTCACATTGGAGTTTCCAAATCTTCTGATACTCCTTCAGAATCCAATGGTTTTTGGAAAATTACCACCAATGTGCTCACTATTTCTGTACCTGCCTCTTTTAGGATTCTGAAATGCAAGCCCATCATGGCCGGGGACTTATCTACCTTTCGCTTCATTAGTTTATCTATTACTACTTCATTCGTAATGGTGTTGGTACTTCATTACTCCTCTGTACCCTTTAGCATAAATAAAATGTTCTAAGTATCTTCAACTGTAAGGACCAAAACATGAAAAATTGAAATGGCTGTTCTGAGACTGTTAGGGTTACTATGAATTTCTTGCTCAAGGGAGTGCAGATCACAAAATTGGCTTATTAGAATTATAATAACTCTCTTTTTTAGTCCTGGAGATAGTAAGGACTGCTGATGCTGGTAGTCAGAGTCAATAAAATGTGGAGTTGGAAAAGCACAGTGGCGGCAGTGTGGCACAGTGGTTAGCACTGCTGCCTCACAGTGCCAGAGACCCGGGTTCAATTCCCGCCTCAGGCGACTGACTGTGTGGAGTTTGCACATTCTCCCCGTGTCTGCGTGGGTTTCCTCTGGGTGCTCCGGTTTCCTCCCACAGTCCAAAAGATGTGCAGGTCAGGTGAATTGGCCATGCTAAATTGCCCGTAGTGTTAGGTAAGGGGTAAATGTAGGGGTATGGGTGGGTTGCGCTTCGGCGGGGCGGTTTGGACTTGTTGGGCCGAAGGGCCTGTTTCCACACTGTAAGTAATCTAATCTAATCACAGCAGGTCAGACAGCCTCAGAGGAGCAGGAAAGTTGATGTTTTGGGTCAGGACTCTTCATCAGGACTGGGGAGAGGGAAAGGAGCTGTGAAATAGAGGGAGGGAGTGGGGGGGTACAGGTAGGTGGGATGATGATAGGTGGATGCAGGTAAGAGATTATTGTGATTGGTTAGGGGAAGAGTGGAGCGGATAGGTGAGAAGGAAGATGGACAGGTTAGATCAGGTCAAGGAGGTGGGTAAGAGAGGGCTAGACATGGGATGAGATTTGGGGAGGGGAGGTTTTGAAGCTGGTGAACTCTATGTTGAGGCCATTGGGCTGTAAGCTCCTGAGGTATTGTTCCTTCAGTTTGCCTGTCGCCTCATTTTGACAGTGGAGGAGGCCCAGGATGAATATGTCACCAGGGGAGTGGGAGTGCGAATGAGAGTTGAAATTTAAATGATCCTGTACAATAAAGCTTCTCAAGAAGAACCTGACTCAGAACAGTGTACCCTTATGTGACAGTGGATTTTTAATTTTTCTTTTGTTCTATCTGTAGATTAGCTTGGGTAGTTAAAACTACTGTCATAAGAATTCATTGGTAATAATGTTTAGAATCTAGAAATCACTGACATTTCCTGGTACGTATTCTGCAATGCTTCATTATGTGACTTTGATTTGCAGCAATGGAAAAGCTAATAGGTATTTTCCAATCATCATTGTGTTAAAAGAAAAGCTAGTAAAAATATCAAAAAGTTGCAGGGATAGACCATGACTCTTACGAACCAGTATGTGGTGACTAAAATATTGTAGCTATTATAATTCTGCAGCTTAATCATTATCAAAGAGGTTATTTCTACATCAAAGGGCCCCAGTGCTTAAATGTTGAGCCTAGTGGCCAATTTTCAGTTCTATTTGTTATGCCTTTAAAATCCAGAGATTGATACAGCTTCAAAAACAGCACACACTTATTTATGACAGAGAATAGGTAGTTCTGGTTTGGCTGAAAGTGATTTAAAAATCTCTTTTAAACAGATGATATGCTTACTAATGAATCCATAACCGAAACATCTGTATTTTCTCTTTTTAGATATTTACAGGTGAAGTCCCTTTTCTTGCATTCATGCTGGAGCTATAGCCTTGGTGCAAAGTAATCCCTTTATTCAATGCTACTACAGTCATATTATAAATTAATCCACAGTCAAACTCAGGAACACTTCAGTAAAAGGAACAGAATCACTGAAATCCAAAGTCTTTTAAATTCAGATCAGTCCTTTAGTGTTGTTGCAAAATTAAATCTACTTCACACCAATGGTAAACATAATACAAAAACCCCTGACGTGTCTTCCATACATGTTCCTATTCATAAAAGGTTAATTATAAGTATATCTGGTCAGTATTTTAGACTGTTTGAGAGAAAGTGAGGGCTGCAGATGCTGGAGATCAGAGCTGAAAATGTGTTGCTGGAAAAGCGCAGCAGGTCAGGCAGCATCCAAGGAACAGGAGAATCGACATTTCGGGCATAAGCCCTTCTTCAGGAATGAGGAAAGTCCTTCCCCCAAGTCCCTCCTCCCTACCTTTTATCTTACCCTCCCCCAAGTCCCGTCCCTCCTCCCTACCTTTTATCTTACCCTCCCCCAAGTCCCTCCTCCCTACTTTTTATCTTACCCTCCCCCAAGTCCCTCCTCCCTACCTTTTATCTTAGCCTGCTGGACACACTTTCCTCATTCCTGAAGAAGGGCTTATGCCCGAAACGTCGATTCTCCTGTTCCTTGGATGCTGCCTGACCTGCTGCGCTTTTCCAGCAACACATTTTCAGCAGTATTTTAGACTGTGTAAAGTGATAAGCCATGAACATTTTTTTGTTTGCAAATTGACAGGAGATGGAATGAATACCCTAATTATACTTCAGGAACCACTTTAACATATTTGGAAGTTATTGTTAGGTCTGAGATTTCTATTCAACCAAAGGATAGTTGGTTAGCTCGGTTCGTTGGATGGGTACTTTGCAATGCAGAGTGTCACCACTAACACAGATTCAATTCCTGTGCCAGCTGACCTCACCATGAATGTCCAGACTTCTCAACTTCACCCCTCACCTTGTTGGATAAGGCTGAAGGTAACACGTGTCTCTGCTGTACCTTCATCATTGTAGGTATTGTTGTTTCTCAGAAATGGTGACCCTCAGTTAAACTCACCACCAGTCATTCCTCTTTAATGAGAGAGCAGCCCTATCACCTTCTGGGTCAATGGTAACTTTCCCTTCACCTTTATTCAGTCAAAGTAAAAAATGAACACAAATTTACATTCATAACACTCTAAACTATCACCATGTTGTCCCTAAGATATTGAGAAAAATTCAAACTGTATCAAGATCACCCAGATATTATAATGAATAAACAGCTTTTACTCAACAAAAGTTGCTAGTAACATGATATGTTTTTAATAAGCATAATTTTATTTATCACTATTATACAGATTCATCAATAAATATATACTTTATTTGTCACAGAATTATATGGCATTCCAATAAGGAAATAGGAGGTCTGCTTCCTTAGTGTATAAAGAAATATAGGAAATAGAGCAAGGGGGAGGGCATTTGGCTTATCTGTTTTTTATTAATTCATGGGAGGTGGACCTCATTGGCTGGGCCACTATTCATTGACCCTCACTAATGACCCTTGAGAAAGTGTGTTGAGCTGCATTCTTGAACTGCTGCAGTCCATTTGATGTAAGTACACCCTTAATGCCATTTAGGAGGGAGTCCCAGTATTTTGACCCTGCAAAACTAAAACAATGATGATATCTTTCCAAGTCCAGATGGCAAATGACTTGATGGGGAACTTGCAGGTTGTGGTTTTCTTATGCAGTGGTCCTTCTGGATGGCAGTGGTCATGGAAGGCAACGTCTAAGGAAACATGGTGTATTTCTGCAATGCATCTATAGATGGTACACAACATTTCTACTGAGAGTGGATGGTGGAAGGAGTGAATGTTTTTGGGTGCAGTGCCTTTCAAGCTAGCTGCTTTGCCCTGATAGTGTTAAGCTTCTTAAGGTTAGTTGGAATTGCAGTCAACAGGCAACCAGAAATAGTTAATCATCATCATGATTTGCTCCTTTAAAATAGTGAATACATTTTCATAGAATCCCTACAATGTGGAAGCAGGCCATTTGGCCCATCAAGTCCACACCGACCGTCCAAAGAACATCCCACCTAGATTCCTACTCTCTAACCAGATATTTGTATGGCAAGTCCAGTCCTTTCCTGGTTAGTAGTAATCTCCAGGAATTTGATAGTTGGGGTTTCAGCAATGGTGAGGCCATTGATTGTCAAGGTGCAATGTTTAGATTTTCTCTTGTTGGAGATAGCTATTGCCTGGCACTTTTGTGGCATGAATATTACATGTCCTTGTCAGCTCAAACGTGGATACTTTTCAGCTGTTGCTATATTTTGACATGGCCTGCTTCAGTATCTGATGACTTTTGAATGGTGCTGAATATTGTTGAACTGTCATTGAACATTTCTGACAGATGGTTGGTCAATTGACACTATCCTGAGGAACTTCTGCAGAGATGTACTGGAACTGAAATGACTGACCTCCAACTACCAAAACCATCTTTTGTGTCAGGTTTGACTCCAACCAGCAGAGAAACGTTCCCTGACTCCCATTGATTCATTTGTTAAAAGCTCCTTGACGCCAAATTATCAAACTTGATGCCTAATGTAAGTATATGGGATTTATGTCAGGGATATATCGGAATGATCAATAGTGTAATATGGCTGACGATGATAGATGCATCCCCATATCTTCTTCCCATGAGGAATATGTAAACATTCCCCTGCAATCCATATTATAATATGGATATTAAGAAACCCGCAACCATGGACATCTTGAGAATCTGCTATGTTCAAGCGACATTTCAGTGAAGAAATTTTCCCACTGGAGTATGGTTAATTTATTGTGTGTGGTCAATATTTCAGGATGCAGAATATGATCTATTTAGTAATTGAGTACATTGAGTATATTCTATGAGGTATAAATGCAATCTAGATTCCAGTGGAGATATACTTAAATATGTATCAATGGAGTATATGTGATTTCTTTTCTAGAGGTATATGTGATTTACTTTCTATGAGGATAACTGTGACCCCTACTATTGTGATGTAGAGTTGAAACAGCTGGACGTTTTCTGCAAATAAAAACATCTTAATTGCAAATTCTCATTGCAGTCATTGTTGCAATATGATAAGAGCTGACTTGATTGAAATTCATCAATCATTTTTGTAAACTTGTTACTGCAGTTTACTCTCATTACTAATGAAAACAATAACAACCTAATAAAATGCCCCAAGGCGTTTCAGTGGAAACTTTTAAAACAGAATATGAAATTAAGTCACATCAAGTTGTATGGTAAAGTATTTGAACAAAGAATGAGGTTTTAAGGGGTATCTTAAAGGAAGGAAGTGATGTGGAGAGGTAGAAGGATGATATCCCAGAGTTGGAATCCAGGACCAACAGGAGTGATTAAAATCAGGGATGCACAAGAAACCAGAATTAAACGCACGCAGATATCTTGAAGGTTTGTGGAGATTATAGATATAGGGAGGGTTGAGGCTATGGAGAGATTTGAAAACATGGAAGAGAGTTTTAACATCAAGACTGGATGTCAATTTTATTTTTTATTATTGGTCGCATCCTTTCATCCACAAAAGATAATGGCCATTGAGCAAATAAATTCATTCTAGATAGGACCTCTTCATGTGCACACAGCTGAAGAGTTTAATCCTTGTGAGACAGGTTTTGCCTCAAGTGGGTGCTGGTCATCCTGGTGGTGCATGCCACTCCATGATATTGTCCTCTGATATAAGCGGGTCCATTCCGCGTACAATCATTGATATCTGGGGTCTTCATGTCACATTTGAAAGCATTCTTGAAGCGGAGCTTTGCGTACCGCTGGTCATTTGGCTCCACCTGCCTCACCACACAGAAACCCCTTGGGTCTGTGACCATCTTATATCCTGACCGAGCTAACAAAGTCACCTCTGTTTGAAAAGTGCTGGCAGTCTGGGAGTTCTGCCTTTAAGAGGATTGTTGAACTTGATTTTGTCCTTGTAAGATACCCCACAAGGTGCCCCACACAGCAAACATGAATATTAGGCCAGCAAACAATGAAAACTATTAGGAAACTTAAATCATAATTAATAAAATAAAACATTAAAACCGCCCCAATCAAAAACACGCAACAATTACTTGCGACGTAGTTATTAAAACAAATATAAAATAAACAACATTGGCAATATGTTATAAATCCCCTGCGTTAAATCGCTTAATAATGCACCATATTATCACCAGAACCTAAGTATGTTTAGTTCTCACTGATCTAATGCCGTTACATTCTTTAACACTTGCTTTAAATTGTGCCTTGAACCTTATACTGTGCGCATGTGTATGCTGGGCGCTAATTCAGCAAAAACAGAGGCTTTCACTAAGCTATCAGCCGTTGCCCAGAGTTTCAAGAACTCCACTGTTGTGGGTCTAGTGTAGGGAGAATCTAGGCATAAATTTTCTTTAATGGAGTCCAGAAAACAGGTTACTTTTCTCGAACGAGATTCTGATTGCCAGGGTCTGCAGCAATCATGCTTGAAAAGGTAAGAAAAACCACTTTCATTCTCCATTCAAATTGGCTTAGGCAGCTATGCGTTCTGCCGAAATAGACAAAACCAGGAATCAAACGGTACTTGTTGCTCATTTGTGTCATTCGTCTATCAATTCCGGTCTTAAGATGACTAGCTTTATATGCCTTTCCCATTTTACTAAATGTCCTTGAATGTCATTTTTTATGTCGGCCACACGATTATTTCTGTTTTCAAGGGGAATTATGGTGAAATTCATTTCGCCTCCACAGTTTTGAAGTTTCTTAAAAGAGAATATAAAACACTAAGTTTCGTGCTAATTGAGTTGATGTTATTCTGGTTGCATTTTGCACTTCGTCACTTCAACGTTTTCTCATCGTTTCTGGTTACTTTTCATTTCAGCATTGTTTCTGTCTTCATAACCGTTGACCTCAGAATGTATCTTGGTTGTCATTGCAAATTTTATGAGAAAACTTTTAAAGTAAAAGGCATTTTTTAAATAAATGAGGAATCAGATGATACTTACTGAAATATCTAATTATATTTTAAATATGCTTGGCTCATCTTCTGCATTAGGTAAAAAGGGAAATATTTATCATTTATGATTTTCACCCATTGTGATGGAGCCACTTGCTTCCCTTGGGTTGCTGAGGCTATTTACAGCTAAAAAGAAATGAGATACTGTGATGAAAACATTGAGGTGGATAATGGTGCTCATTGTTGTTGTTTGTATTGCAAATTGTCAGCTGCTGTGCAGACTGCTATTATCCTGACTTCTCTAATTTCCAGTGTCTAATATCAACATCAGAAAATTAAACACTTGGGAGAATATTTATTGAAGCCCTATTTTAGAGTTATTCTGGACTATTACATTTGACACTTTAGAACTTTTAAAGATATTGCAGTTATTTTCTGTACTTCATTAGTTGTCACATTGTACTGGATGATTATTTGGAGTAACAAAATACCACAGATGTTTCAATAGTAAAATACCTGTTTCACATTGAATGTCTGTGTTTCTTTGTAAGTTTAAAGCTGTCTCAATTCTAATTTCATGTTTTCATTTGATTATAATCAGTGTTCGGCTTCATAATTTATGGCAGCTTATTTTTCCAAAGGTTCTGTATTATGTAAAAGATAATTTACTTTGATTATTCTTATAATTTGCTGATCAATTGCTTCATAAATATTGGGAAGCTACTTATTATTAAAACATCAAGATTTAACTTCTCTGAAAGAACATTTTTTCCCCACTCTGTACACCCTGTATTACTATTATACACTTCCACATAAGGTGTAGAATGATATAAAGTATTGTTTACTATTCTCTAGCAATATACTTTTTCATTAACACAAAAAAAAACTCGAAGTAGTGAAGGCTTGTCATTGGAATTTATTCAAGGCAGAGTTCGATAAACTTCTGAAAGTTGAGGGAGTTGAGGGCTATGGAGAGTGGTCAGGAAAGTAAAATCAAATCAGACATTATCTTATAGAATGATGGAGCAGTCATGAAGGGCAAAGGGGCTAACCCTGTGCCCAAATTCTATGTTCCTGTACTAGCATTTTAATAGTTTACATGCCACTCATCCTATGTACCCCTTGCTAATTTTGTGTGAAATTATAAAAAAGATTTATACTGCGGACCAATCCCTAGTAAGAATTTGGTATGACAGCCTGAATGTAGTTCACCAGGATACAGGGTGCATTGTCCATTAGAGACATGGCAACTTGAATAACTCAAAAGCATAGTGTTTTCAATGCTCTTTTTTCATTGTGAAAGTGCTGAAGGATTCCTTGAAAGTGGAGTTGCAGGTAGACTGGGTAGTGAAGATGGCATTTGGTATACTTGTCTTTATTGGTCAGAGAATTGAATATAGGAGTTGGGATATCATGTTGCGGCTGAACAATACATTGGTTAGACCACTTTTGGAATACAGAGTTCAATTCTGGACTCCATGTTATAGAGAGGATTTTGTGAAACTTGAAAGGGTTCAGAAAAGATATTGAAGAATGTTGCGAGGGTGGAGGGTTTGAGTTATAGGGAAAGACTGAATAGGCTGGGGCATTATCCCTCAAGTGGTGGAGGCAGAGGAGTGACCTTATAGAAGTTTATAAAATCATGAGGGGTATGGATAGGATGAATAATCAAGGTTTCTTTTTGCAGGCTAGGGGAGTCCAAAACTAAAGGGTAAAGGCTTAAGGTGAGAGGAGAAAGATTTGAAAGGGATCAATGTTTTCACAGAGGGTGGTATGTGTTTGGAATGAGCTGCCAGAAGTAGTGGTGGAAGCTTGTACAATTGCAACATTTAAAAGGCATCTGGGTGGGTATATGAATAGGAAGGGTTTGGAGGGATATGGGCCAAATGCTGGCAAATGAGAGTAGATTAATCCAGGATATCTGGTTAGCATGGATGAGTTGGACCTAAGAGTCCGAGTCTGTGCAGCTCTTTGACTTTATGGTTCTCATTCCTTTTTTTTTGAAGAGTCAGTCATCTCTGCCAAGATCCCAACCTAAAAAAAGGAAAAACTTATTATAACCACCATTCATTTATCAGTCTCAGAATAGATGAACAACATTCTTTTTTCTCCATTAATCATTCATTCTTGAGTAGGAATGGCAAATGTAGAGCAGTACTTTTAAAAAAAAACACCAAGGTTGTAGGAACAGAGCAATTATAATTAAACTTATGATAATGAAACACAACATTTCAGGGAGTTATTTTTCTTGCTTCAAAATGATGACTAATAAAATTAAATTCTGTTTAAGTCAGCTGAGTTAAATACCTTGGAATCATTTAATAAATAATTGAACACTTTGATAGGAGACATAATTTTGCCCTGATTATGTGAGCTAGGATAGACCAAATTATCTATCTACTTGATATAACTCTTATGATAATCAGTGGAAGATTAGAAAGATTCAACATAACACAAGAAATATGAGCAAGAGAAGGCATCTCAGCCCCTCAAGTCTGCCCTGCATTCTGTATGATCATGGCTGATCTGCCCTAGGACTCAATTCCTTTTTTGTGCCAGCTCTACATAGCCCTCAATTCCCCAATATTTCAAAAATCTACCCTGCTGCCTCTATGTACTTTCAGTGATCGAGCCTCCCCAATTCTCTGCTCAGACAGTCATTACCATCTGGGAGAGAAATTCCTTCACATCTCAGTTTTAAATGAGTGTCCCTCATTCTGAAAACTATATCCCCTAGTTCGAGATTTCCCCAGTAGTGAAAACATCTTCTTGACATCTATCCTGTTAAGCCCCCTCAGAATCTTGAATATTTCAATAAAATCACACCTGCTTCTTCTAAACTTTAATGAATAAAGATGTAACATGTTTAGTGTTCTTGATACCAACCCCTTCAATCCAGGAATCTTTTAAACTGACTCCAATGTCAAGATATTCTTTCTTAAATATGGGGACCAAAACTGCAGCCTCACAAACACTCTGTACAGTTATAACAAGACTTTCCCTTTTTTAAATCCCATGCCCTTCAATTTCTAGCCTAAGTAAACTCACAGTAACTACTCCTGCAAAGAGTGAACCCGGCTAATTAGGAAATGGAGGATCTGACAAAGGGGGGGGGGGGGGGAAAATAAAATTGTCAATAAAATTTGTCTTCCACAGTGTAAATAGTTTTGTTCTGCTGAATGATATATGACTGATTAGATTAGATTACTTAGTGTGGAAACAGGCCCTTCGGCCCAACAAGTCCGAGCCGCAACCCACCCATTCCCCTACATTTACCCCTTTACCTAACACTACGGGCAATTTAGCTGGGCCAATTCACCTAACCTGCACATCTTTGGACTGTGGGAGGAAACCAGAGCACCTGGAGGAAACCCACGCAGACACGGGGAGAATGTGCAAACTCCACACAGTCAGTCGCCTGAGTCGGGAATTGAACCCGGGTCTCTAGCGCTGTGAGGCAGCAGTGCTAATCACTGTGCCACCGTGCCGCCCACGAGATCTATCAAGCAATAAGACTACAGTTTAAATTGGTACAAGTGTTCCTTCTTATAATCCAATTTTGGCCAGTTTCTTTCAATTGGATTTTATTTTTCTAATTTAAGCAGCATAAGCTAAAGTGAATGGTGTAATTTTAAAATTTCTTATTGGAAGTTCAAAAGTTAACATTTGCATATTTAATTATATATTTATTTGCATGTAATGGCATCTTCTCAGTGTACTATTTCTTTTAGGACACGAGGACATAATTTTCCAAAAACTCATGATTCAAATGGTAAGGAGTAGTTTTTTACTTTTCTGTTTTCTTGGTGGCATCTTTCAAGTTTTAATAATGTACAAAGATGACACAAATACCTTTAACAGCTGATATACTTCCTAGGTGAGATGAATAAATATTTAGCCATTTGACTTCTGACCTCATTGGAATATTGGTATTATTTTCTGTTTTAGCTATTTTGCTAATTATTATAAGAATTTGTTTATTTTGTATGTTGTGTAAAGTCCATGAATTTACCATTTTCAAGCTTAAACAATTGCCCGTGGTCAATGTCAGTTAAACCTAATATTGACAGATAGTAATATAATTAAAACTTTTATGTTGGATATATCACAGGATTTAGCTCAGTTTTGGGATTGTTTGGCTTTTAATATATATGTTCATAATATATGTGATGCTGTTAAATTTGTTTTGTCAGTGACACTGATTCGATGCTGGATCAAACCGAATCTAATTATAGTTCACATATTAGAAAAATTATAGATCACGAATATGACCATGCTCCAGAGAATTCTACTGGCTTCATTAAAATTCAATTAAAATGTATGGGGGATTCAATGATGATTTTATGTGGAAGTTGGTATACACTAATGTTTTATTAAAAGAACTAGAGAAAACTAGTTCTGGTAGACTAGAGAATACAGACAACTATAATTACTTATGTACCAGATTCCCACCTCTGCATTAGGTGGGGAATAGATTGCAGTCTCTTTCTTCATGAGCAAACTAAAAGGGTGGAGGTTACACTGGCAAGCATTGGTGAAAGGGAGGATTTGGGATAAGGAAGGATTATTTCACTAACCTGATGTTTTGCAATATAGTTAGTTCCTTTTATACTTTATTATGAGAATAAACAAATTAAATTGTTTAATACATAAACAAAAATGCTTTACTTATGTACTTGTCAATAGCTCGTGGCTATGCAAAACAGTCAGTCAATACCAAAGGCATGCCGTGATTTGGAGATGCCGGTGTTGAACTGGGGTGCACAAAGTTAAAAATCACACAACACCAGGCTATAGTCCAACAGGTTAAATTGGAAGCACACTAGCTTTCGGAGTGCCGGTCCTTCATCCTGTTGGACTATAACCTGGTGTTGTGTGATTTTTAACTCTAAAGTGGATAAGTTTCAATTAGTTAAAATCTTGCTTCAAGTATAATCTAGAAATTAAGTGGGATCAAAATTCTGTATTTCATCCTTATTTTTCAATTTCAATATGTATTCCTGCATCCACATTTTTGTAGAAAACTGTCAACATTTTGCATAGTTATTTCTATTGGTGAAGACCCACACAAACATACGAATGTCAAAAAGAAATGACTGCAGGCCTGTGCAAACTTTTTTCTAACTATTGTAAATGTAATCTTTCTTGATGTCTTTAATAAATAAGAACCAGTTATTTAATGGGCAAGATACAACACTGAGTGAAATGCTACTCATGATTCATAATTTTGTTCCAGATGCTACAGAAATATTCCAAGAGGTGATCAGCAGAAAAGTTAATCCACCAATTCCTTCCCCAGCTAATACTAACAGTGTTGTACAGACAGCAATTCCAGAATGTTTCAACCAACAAAGACAGGGGCAAAGTAGCCAACAGGAGGAATGTAATCTAATGCCAACTTTTACTTCAGACCATTGTCTGATTCAGAAAGAACCTCCAGGACAGCAGGAATTGAGGATTCGAACTGCCAAACAGGAAGGCAAACAAACTAACACATATGCTGAGAGCAAAGTAAGGGTAAGAGGAAGAAAAATATGGCAAACTGAAAAAGATCATCAGGATGCTGACCTTCCAGTCAATTTGGCAATGTTAGAGGACGGGCTGACCAATTTAGGGGAAGTGAAAGAGAATCTCCAGCATACATTCAAAGAGATGCAAGTCAGTTTTCAGATTGAGGTGAAGCTGCTTCAAGGTGTAATTGAGTCCAGTACCAGTCAGATAGAATCAGCAGTGGAGGAGGTGAGCTCCACTGTGAACTCAGTTGAGACTACGCTGCAGAGTATGGATTCTAGACTAGTCAAGATTAACTCCAACTTATTACAACTCCAAGAAACTGTTGAATTTGGTTTCAAAGAACTGACCAAGGAAATTGCTTCCCTGGTCAAATGGCTGTGCCAGAACCTGAGTGCTGGACGTGTAGAACACCAGGCCATCAAACCACTCATTAGGACTATCAAGGCAGGTCCTATATAGATAAAACAACCCGTTATGCATGCTGGTCATTTAGCATCTTTTATTTTGGTATATGGCAAACCACATCAAAACCGTTAACCATAAATAAGAAGCATGATCATTTGTTTGGGTGTCTGCATAATAAAATCAACTGTTTGGTGCACATTGACACCTTGGTATGATTGTTATATAGAAAAGTTCAAGTGCTACCCTCTTATTTGATAAGGGATGATGGGGAACAATAGTTGTCATTTACACATTACTACTGAAGAAAGTGGAAACAGTAATATGTCCTCACTTATTCTGGAAAATCAATCTTTAAGCCATTTGTTCATGTTTTCTGAAGTGGATAGGAAATGAAAAACATTACTAGTGCTCATTACATTAAAGAATGGTTAGTAATTAAAATAATTTGCATATTTTAAGATTAATTTGTTTGCTATTAAATCCAATTTGAAGTTTACTTTTTCATCTGGGTCAATCTCAAAATAACACACCATTATTGAACCATTGGAACAGCTTTCCACTTCCACAACTGCAATCATGTCACTTAACTAGAGTAAGGTTGCTAAATTAGTTCCAAATTAGTGAAAATGTTGTGCTGTTGTTCAGTGCCCACCAGGAACTAGATTGGAAGAGATTTTCAGACAAAAACTATTTCCATTTCACATCTTGAGGTTGCCTTTGAACTTGAACAAAAGCAAAAATGTATGCCTGATACCCTAACCAGGTCAGATGGGTCTAACTGTAAACAAAGGGAGTGTGTTTATTTTAACCTGATGTGTTACATTCTTCAAAATGTAATTTCTGCAAATATCATAACAGCAACAAACCTGGGATTACAGCAGTGTTTCAAGCAGTGATGGTGATGAACTTCATTCCATTACAAACTCTACATGACATGGGAGCTTGATTCTGTTCATTTTATAAAATTGAAGTGATATAAACAAGTTAGGAATTTTTTTAACCAATAAATATCACTTTATTTTGTTGTTTAAGACTAGAAACTTGTGTTAAATACAAAGGCCAGCATTCTCACTAAGCCAGAACTGACTGAGTTGGTTATGAACTGAAAATTAGGAATGCATGAGTGAAATTCAGACCTAATTAACAATCAACTACATCAAACTGATTACCAGTAAATATTGGTAATACAAATAGTCTTGTTCCCAGATCTCAGATGACACATTAGAGAACTGCACACAGTCTCATGCTTTGTTCAGATTTATTTGCAAATAAGATTATATACAACATAAGTAAGCAATTGAACATTGGCATTTACGGCACAGAAGGAAGCTACTTGGGCCATTGAGTCTGTGCTGACCAAAAAGCGAGCCATCTAACCTAATCTCATTTTCCAATATTGAGTTGCATATCCAGATACATTCTTAAATGACTTGCGGGTTGCTACTTCTACTAGTCTTTCAGTAATGAGTTCCAGGACCGCAACATCACTCTGAATGAAAAAAGAATCCTCATCTCCTTTCTAAACTTTCTACCAATCAATTAAGTCTGTTTGCCCTAATTACTGACTCCGCTAAGATAAATAAAATGTGGTCCATAATATTCGTATGTTCTTAAAATCATTAAATAATTTTAACAAAATAACCAGGATCACATGGAATGTCAGTTTTATGTTGTCAATAAGTGGAGTGTAAAATTGCATGGACCAATACTAAACCTGATATTTGTCAAATACAGCTGGGTGTATTTTATAGGCCACCAATAACGGGAAAAATAGAGGAGCAAATTTGCAAGGAAATTGCAGAGAAGTGTAAATATGATAAGAATAATAATGCAAGACCATTTATCTGCACATAGACTGATATTGTTAAGAGTGTAAAGGGCAGAGATGGAGATCAGATTCTGAAGTATGCTTAGAAAACTTTACTAATCGGTATATCTCATTACTAGGTCTGGTTCTGGGGAATGCCTCTTAAGGAAAATAAAAAGTTCTCAAGTAAGGGTTTGGAGGGATATGGACCGGGTGCTGGCAGGTGGGACTAGATTGGGTTGAGATATTTGGTCAATATGGACGGGTTGGACCGAAGGGTCCGTTTCAGTGCTGTACGTCTCTATGACTCTAAGTTCACAAAAATTAATAAATATAAAGTCACCATAACAAAGTGAGGGATTTATCTTGTCACTTTAAATGGTGCTTCAATTGCCTTCAAGTCAAAAGGGTTATGAAATTGTCATCACCTGCCGTGGGCCCCAAACTCTGGAGTGACCTCCTTAAATCCCTAACTTGTTTTCTTCCTTTAAAAGGAAGACACACCTCTTTAGCAAGGTAAAAACAATGACTGCAGATGCTGGAAACCAGAGTCTAGATTAGAGTGGTGCTGGAAAAGCACAGCAGTTCAGGCAGCATCAGAGGAGCAGTAAAATCGATGTTTCAGGCAAAAGCCCTTCATCAGGAATACAGGCAGAGAGCCTGAAGGGTGGAGAGACCCTTCAGGCTCTCTGCCTGTATTCCTGATGAAGGGCTTTTGCCTGAAACATCGATTTTACTGCTCCTCGGATGCTGCCTGAACTGCTGTGTTTTTCCAGCACGACTCTAATCTAAATCTTTAGCAGCCCTGCTCTTTACCTGCTATGTGGTTTGATATTCCATTGAAGGACTTTATGATGTACTTGTTTCTAATTTTCAATGTAATTAAAAAAGTTGTTGCAGTCACAACGCTAACAAAACCCAGTTTAGTGTGGCAATAGGTGAACATGTACAAAATATACTGTAGCAACTCACCAAGTCTACTTCTCCAGCAATTCTGAATCCTACAAGCTGTGCTACCAAGAAGAACAAGAGCTGACCTGCACATTGAACATTGCCCTAACTTTGACATATGTGGCCATTTTTCACTAAGTAAAAATTTTAGGACTACCAATATCAGGACAGCAATGATTTTTAAAAACGGCATGCCATTGTCATCTTGGAGAATTAGGAGAGAGAACTAAATGTGGATTTTCCAGTGTCCTCCAGGACTCTACACCAAGGAGTGGAAAGCACGGATAGAATGGAAATCTGGTGGAGAAACATGGTAAAAATAGTATCCAGTGCTATAAATTGTCTAGGTCAGTCATGTCCTGAAAATAAATAAGATAAGCTCATGTTTTAAAATGATCAAAGCTGCATTAAAAACTTTAAAACATATATGAAAAACTTTCTTTTTCAGTTAAATACATTGTTTATTTCTTTTGCTTTTTTTTAATCTAGCATTAATGTTTCCACTAACAGAAAAAGTAGCTGAAATGAAGGAACGGAAAGGCAGAGAGTATCAAGTCATGCTGCAACAACCACTCAGTCCACAGCTGAAAACTATTCACATCCCCAAATCAGTGGAGAATGCACCATTTCTGCAGGTGGTGTCTATGCTACATGTCTGTAATATACTACTTTTCTCAATCCTACTCTCCCAGGCAGTTACTTGCATTGGGCATTCTACTTAACAAAACCTATAATTAACATAGACAAAATAATTCTGTTATCCAATTGTTTTCTAGGAAGCCAACCAATGAAGGATAGAATCTGCTGCGCTTTTATACAATTTTATTTTTGTTTACGGTATTATACTTTACAAGCGTATACTTCCTAACCCAAAAACAACTTCAATCTATCTATTGAAATGGATTTAAGTGAATAGACAGCTAATACATACAAGTTGCATGGACTTTTTTAGATTAGATTAGATTCTCTACAGTATGGAAACAGGCCCTTCGGCCCAACAAGTCCACACCGACCCTCCAAAGAGTAACCCACCCAGACCCACTACTCTACCCAAGATTTACCCTAGATGTAAGTAATTAGCTTGGGTAGTGGAAGATATATAATTATATATTGGCTCACATCAGGTTCAAACTCAAAGGAATAAATACCACATTGTTTAAAAAATTGAGTTTTGTTAATATTGGAATGCTGAGTATTAGGATCTTGGGGTGAAGTCTAGCCTTTGCTGCTGGGTTTTCATGCTGTTGATAGGAGTGCTGATCTTTGCTGTGCCTGCCTCATGCAATAGGATAAGCAGGCAATCTAATGCCACACCTTGACTTTTTATAAAAAATTGCAATTGTAAAGAGCTTTTTGTGGGATAAGAACCTCCCAGGGTGTTGTACAGCCAATGCCATATAAAAATGCCAGACACAAAAAACAATTTAAAGCAGTCAGTCTAAAAGCTCTTTTAAAGAGCTGCCATAGAAATGATGGGCCTAGTGTGCTGTATCATCCCTATGATTGGTGTAATTTTACATTCTCCCAGAGTGAATTATGTATTTTCTTTGCTGACCAATATTCTCTTTTTTTCCTGAATGCAAGAGCTTCTTTCTAGTGATTAGTTGCTTGTTCACCTTCACTCAAAGATATTTGGCTTGACCTTGCAGGAGCAAGGTATCTTGCAGCACCATTTTGCTGCATCCTGCAAGTCAAAATTCTTTCTCTTTCATAATTTCTTTAAGTGCAAGCTGTTAATATTATGATGAGGGCAGGAGGGCATCAGACACCTTTCTCTGTTTCACAGCTGACAATCTCATAAATGAAATTTAAAGATGGAGAAAGAATCAAAGGAACATTTTCACTTTATACATTTAATGATCTAGATTAAGGAACTGAAAATTTTGGCTAAGTTTGCAGACAATACAAAAATAAGTAGAGGGACAGGTAGCATCAAGGAGGTGGAGTGGCTGCAGGAGGATTTGGACAGGTTAGGAGAGTGGGCAAAGAAGTGGCAGATGAAGTACAACATGGGAAAGTGTGAGGTCATGCATTTTGGACTATTTTCTAAATGGGGAGAAAATTCAGAAGTCTGAAGTGCAAAGGGTCTTGGGAGTTCTAGTTCAGGATTCTCTCAAGGTAAACTTGCAGGTTGAGTCAGTAGTTAGGAAGGCAAATGCAATGATGGCATTTGTTTTGAGGGGACATTAATATTAAAGCAGGGTTGTACTTCTGAGGCTTTATAAGGCTCTGGTCAGACCGCATTTGGAGTATTGTGCGCAGTTTTGGGCCCCATATCTCAGAAGGATGTACTAGCCCTGGAGCATGTTCAGAGGAGGTTCATGAGAATGGTCCCAGGAATGAAAAGCTTAACTTATGTGGAAGTTTGAGGACTCTGGGTTTACACTTGGAGTTTAGAAGGATGACGGGTGATCTAATTGAATTATACAGATTACTAAATGCCATGGACAGAGTAGATGTTGGGAAGATGTTTCCACTGGTAGGAGAGACTAGGCCCAAGGGCACAGCCTTCGAGTAAAGCGAGGGCCTTTGTAGAATGGAGATAAGGAGAAACTTCTTCAGCCAGAGTGGTGTACTTATGAAATTCATTGCCACAGAAGGCTGTGGAGGACAGGTCATAGAGTATATTTAAGACTGACTGGAGCGTCAGAGGCTGAGGGGTGACCTTATAGAGGTTTACAAAATTATGAAGGGCATGGATAGGATAATGTGCTGGCAGGTGGGACTAAATTGGGTTGGGATATCTGGTCGGCATGGACGGGTTGGACCGAGGGGTCTGTTTCCATGCTGTACTGAGATAGATAGGTTCTTGAGTATCAAGGGGATCAAGGGTTACAGGGAGAAAATGAGAGAATGGGGTTCACAATCCTCTCCTCGGATGCTGCCTGACCTGCTGTGCTTTTCCAGCACCACTCTAATCTAAACTCAGAAGCTTATCAGCCATGCTGGAATGGTGGAGCAGACTCGATAGGCTGAATGGCCTAATTTCTGCTCCTATTTCTTATGGTCATAGAAAGTGAATTAGAATGGGTGAATTCAGATACAGAAATAGGGAGGGAAATAAAGATTGGATTCAGATAGGTAAGTATTAGGAAAAGTAAGAGAATAAAATTGTTTACTTTTTAAAATCACTAACAAGAATTGACAACATGCAGAAATGAGATTAAACGCTTTATAGTGTTCCCATTTTAGACCAGAGATGTTGATTAGTATGTGTTTATAAATATCATAGCATTTAATTGGTGATATACTCTTAATTACGAATTTTAACTTTATATGGTGAGTTTAAATAATTAATTAAAATCCAGCAAATTCTTAAATGTACCTGTGAGACTCATAACAAGATGCCATTCATAGAAAACAAATTATAGAGTGGTGTAAAAAAGTATTTTTTAACCAATCCATTCAGACATATTATAACACACCTCTGAGCAGCTGAGACTTGAACCCAGACCTTCCAGTCTAGACGTAGGGATAATATCACAGCACCATAAAATTCCTTTTTGGAGTGGTATAAGTCAACCAGCAAGTTAAGGAAATTTGCAGATCATTTATTGTTGCTTAACCTTCTGAATATTTTGGCCACATTACCCATCAAAAATGGGTGCACCATTAACACTGTTTGTGTCCTTACAAAGACAAGCAGCACAGGTCTTAACTAAGGACAGTATCTCCGGTAACCCTCATTTTGTAGGAGCAAATTACTGCAGATGCTGGAATCTGTACTGGAAACAAAAAAGTGCTGAAAATCACAGCAGGTCAGTCAGCAAACAAGAGAGAGTAAGCTAAACATGGCTCTTGTCCTTGCCTGACATCTCTGCACATGCAGACTTGTTGCATGGATAACAGACTATATGTAACACCTACTATGAACCAGATATTAAAACTAAAGTCTGAATAGATAAACTCTGAGTTCTCAATGGAGTCTTCAGTCTATATTGTTAGCAATCTATTATTTTGTCTTTTGGGAGCTATCACTTTCAGTGCTTACAAAACAAATACATTTAAAAACTGTCAGAATTCAAGAATTTATTAGCAACTGCAAATCTTTAATAGGCATACAGCAGAGATCAATACATCATAGTGTCTAGCAAGTAATTTACAGTGCCAGATTGTCATCAGGTTACTGGACAGAGAAGGGTGCATTGTCTACTTCTTGGAGTGTGTTAGCATTAACATCCATCCGCACAAACCATGGTCATCATTTCTTGTGCTTGACTGTTAAAGTCCTTGTGTCTCAATATGCTAGTCATCTGATTCAATCAATCCAATCATTTTTGTCTGTAGCAGCACAAATTCCAGGTCTCTTACTGGAACTGCAAGTTTAAACATCTTGGATTCATAATGTGGAGGTGCCAGTGTTGGACTGGGGTGGATAAAGTCAGAAGTCACACAATACCAGGTTATAGTGAAATTTGAGAACCCCAAAAGTAAAATTTTCTATTTTACTAGTTTATAATACTGTTTTGAAGTATTGGGAATTCAAGGGTTAAAGATCCTGTATTAGAGTGACTCACTATATCAGGCTGAGAACCGAATTCATAGTGGGTGTCTGGCTACCTCTGAACTGCCAAAATCATCTGGAGACATCCCAGACCCAGGCAAAGATATTTGTTTCTCTGAATAAGACTGTCAGCCCTAGTTATAAATCTTATTAACTGCCTCCTGTTTCTATTAACACACTTCCTTACTATTAAGAAGAAGACCAACAATGAGAACAATACGAAGTCCTATTATCTACCTCCTTTGCTACTAACATAAGATTGTGAATAATACAGTAACAAGCTCCTGTGAACAATTCTATCTGTCACAGGAAGGTAGCAATCACTAGTCATTGTAAGATTGAGAAATACCTGCTTTAACAGCATAGTAGCAATTAGCCAGATGATGTTAAGAACTTTGTATTAGTCACACCCGAACAAGATATAAAGTATACTGCTTGCATGTAATGTTCAGAGATTCATTGAGGGGTGCCACCACATGAAGGCTATGAAACTCCTTTGGTGTCACCCAGAATCTCTCGCTGGCTGTTCAGTAATAAGGTGTCTACCTTTGAACTGAAACTTGTGTCATCTGGAGTTAAGAGTCAACATTTGCACAAAAACAGGTATTTCTGAATCTTACAAGGACTAGTGATTGCTACCTTCCTATGACAAATAGCGAATTGTTCGCAGGAGCTTGTTACTGTATTATTCACAATCTTATGTTAATTGGAAAGGAGGTAGATAGTAGGATTTAGTATTGTTCTCATGTTGGTCTTCACATACCCTTGTTAATAGGTAAGGTAGTGTCTTAATAGGAATAGGAGGCAGTTAATAAGATTTATAACCAGGGCTGACAGTCTTTCAGGGAAACAAATATCTTTGCCCAGGGCTGGGAGCAAAATACACATGTACAACTCCAGATGATCTTGGCAGTTCGGAGGTAGCCAGACACCTGCCGTAATTTCCAGTCTCAACCTGTCAAAGGACAGGTACACGATCAAACATATAGTGAGTCACTCTAATAGGGGATCTTTAACCCTTGAATTCCCAATACTCCAAAACATTACGGTAAGCCAGTAAAATAGAATTTTTTTTTACATTTTGGGGTTCTCAAACTTCATAAATAGTTCCACAAGTTTATTTGAAATCAAAAGCTTTTGGAGCACTGCTCAGGTGAAGTGATGAAGGAGCAGCGCTCCAAAAGCTTGTTTTTTCAAATAAACCTATTGGACTATAACCTGGTCACGTGACATCTAATCTTGAATTCAAAACTAGATTGTTATTTCCAGCTCTTAATCAACGTTTTGTAAAAGCATATTAAAAACAAAAATGCTGGAAAAACTCAACAGGTCTGGCAGCATCTGTGAGAAAGAAGCAATGCTAAATGATCTGAAATCTTCTAACTCTAGTTAATTTCTCCCCATAAATGCTTCAGATCTGCTGAGTATTCCCAGCAATTTCTGTTCTTATTTCAGATTTCTAGCATCTGCCATATTATGGACCAGGCCAGACCCCTCAAAACATTTTAAGAAAGTAGCCCAGAACCTAACTTTCCTAGTTGTTTTAAGTATTGTAAGGTGAATATTCCAGGAGCATCGCAGCTGGTCAAACCACTCTATTTTAAACAAAACAGAATTTATTAACACACGAACAAAAGAAAACCGAATTTAGAATAACATAATTTATCTGAAAACCCAGTTGATTCTATCGCAACTTAATGATGCTGTTGCAAATACCTGCAAGATCCCCATAAACACCCCCTTGTCTAAAAAAGTAAAATCAAACATTGTCTGTGTCATCTCTCCTGTAAGAACCTGAGTCAGCCAGAAAGCCTCTGTTGAATCCGGGAAACTTTTCTCCCAGCAGCTTGCTTTGACCAGCAGTTTCAAACAGACTGCTTGGTAAAGCCAAGTCAAACCAAACCAAGCCAGAAAACACCCTGAACTGGGAGAACTGGCCACTCCCCTTTCATTGTACAAGTGTTATAAAAAAAATAAGCCTTATATAAAACTACAAAACAAGAAAAAACAAAATTACAAAAATAAAGAAGAATACGAATAGTCCATTCAACAAGAACACGACTGATGAACTTAAACACCATTTTTGGCCACTATCCCCATGGACTTTGATGATTTTAACATGTAAAAATAGACCACTGTAAAATGTCAAACTTCAAACAGTATTATTTTGGTGCAACAATGGCATTTTTAAACTATCAGTTGACTGCGTCTTATGTTCAGTGGTTCATTAAAAGAATAAAGATGATAGGCTTCTGCATTGGCTGACTGCCTATAACTTATGTCTAACATTAAAGGTATTGCAATTACCACTCAACTAGAAAACATAACAGTATTTCCAGAAAAGGCAGAGGAAAGCCAGAAGGATTGGAATCACTGAGAAAGCTGTATTATAAAGCACACTTCTGTTCTTCAGCATTATTGACTTTTCTAAACTTGCAGAACAACTTCATCCATTTTAATGAGCTTACTTTTAACATGTGTAACTACACTTGCCTAGCAACCCATGCAGCGCTATTTCTGTGAAAGTGCCAATCTTCAGCAATCTTGATTAACAAAATAGAATCATTACTTTTGCCAAGTAACCTTGCTGTATTCGAAATGATTTGGACAGTATTTTCTGATGACACCCAGTGCGACTTTGTCACTACGTAATGTAGCTTCTCCACAGTTGCTAAATTATTATTTATTAAACTACTTATTAAACATCTAGTACTGGATAAGCATAAATTTCCTGCAAATAATATTGCATAAAATGAAACCATTGTGTTTGGTTTCTGTTGTAAATTCTGTTCCCTAGCTACCGACTCCATCCTTTTCCCTGGCAACTGAAATTAAATCTGACTCCTTGGAACCTTAGTGTCAAATTTGACCTTTTGAGATAACCTATATTCATAGTACACATCGATTCTTGTCTTCTTAACCTTGCCCCTCCCTCAACTAAATCACAGAATCATAGAGTTGTACAACACAGAAATAGATTTCTTGGCTCATTGTGCTTGATGACCGGTGTGGAGACAATCTATTAATAGTCCCACTTTGACCTGAAACCTTGTATGCCATGGTACTTCAAATGTTCTTCCAAGTACTTTTTAAATATTGCAATGGTTCCTGCCTCTAACATTCATTTAGATGGTGAGTTCCAGATACCTACCACCATCTGGATAAAATAATTCTTCTTTCATCATTATCAACAATCACTTACTAATTAGTATGATTGTCAGCCTAGGAAATTCTGTGTCACTGGCCATGTGTTCTGTGGTTCCTTGTGTAGCTGATGAGTCCAATTCTAGAGCTGCATCTCTGACCAGACATTTGGTAGCTGTTTCCGGGAGGTGGAATTGGACCTTGGCCTTGAGATTGCTGATATTTCTTTTTCCAATTCCTTTTTTGTCATTCATCTTACTGATGGGTTTCTCAAAAGAATTGTATTTCTTCATACAGGAAGTTTCTCCAAATTGGTTTCTTCTGGATAAGGATCTCCAGAATGATGCATTTTTTGAGGGAAGCCTCAGGGAGTCTTTGAAATGTTTCCTTTGTCTTCCTCTCATTTCAGAGCTTTCCTTGAGCTAACCAATTCCGATACCCACCATTCTCAAGGTAAAATAATTCTTCATTAAATCCCCTCTAAACCTCTTGCCCCTTGCCTTAAATTTATGGCCTGTGCAAATTAACCTTTTTATTAATGGGAAAACATCTTCCCAACTGATTCTGGATAATCCAAGATGGAGGACGGGAAAAGTTTCTGGCTGTAACAGCTGCTCCTTTTTTGAGGTATTTTAGGTGCTGGAGGTGATTTCCTCCAATTCCAGGAGCAGCAATTACTGTTTTATATGCTGTTGCATTGTTTTGGAACTTTGGGGAAAAAAAAGTCAAAACAACAGCAGTTTTAAAAGGGAGAAGAACAAACAAAGGAAGCACATAGTGAGGCCAGTGCAGGAGAGATAGATAGAGAGACAGAAAAAGAAACTGACACCACAGTGTACCTGCACAGTTACTGCCTTTGCTGTTTGAATTCATGTATCGCTGGACATCGGAGTGCGTCTGGGAAAATTAACAAACAGTGAAATTCACAACTAATCTTGGAGGAACTGATTGGGCCAAGTTCACAACACAGAATCAGATAAGTTCATTGTTTTAAGTGGCCTACAGAAAGTCTGCAGTGAGTATAGTGGGTTCTTTCTTGATGATATGTTTTTTGAGATATGTCTCTTGATTAAACTTAAAATACAAACCATAACTATTAATCTAAACTGGGGTAGTGTTTTGTAGAGGAATAAGACAGTTATTTACTGGGTCTGTAGACTGTGAAAGAGCAAAAATGGCCTTTAGTAGAGTGATATGTGCTTCTTGTCAGATGTAGGAATTTAAAGAGAGTTTAAAGGTTACTGCGGATTATACCTGCAATAAATGCTGTTGGTTGCGAATCTTATCAGATCAAATGGATCGGTTGGAGAGACAGAAGCAATGAGAAATTTGCAGCAGCAACAGTATTTGATGGATGGCAGTTATAGGAAGGGGGGAAAAGTCTCAGATACAGTCATATAGATGGGTTAACTCCAGGAAAGGTAAGAGAGGTAGGCACCTAGTGCAGGTGTGTTCTGTGGCTATACCCATTTCAAACAGGTATGCTGTTTTGGAAAATGTAGGGGGTGAAGGATTCTCAGGGAAACAGCACAAACAGCCAAGTTTCTGGTATTGAGACTGGCTCTAATGCAACCAGGGGTATGTCGGGTTCTAAGAGATCAATTGTGTTAGGGGATTCTCTAGTCAGAGGTACAGACAGACGTTTCTGTGGCCAGCAGCGAAAAAACAGAATGGCGTGTTGCTTCCCTGGTGTCAGGATCAAGGATGTCTCAGAGAGGGTGCAGAATGTTCTCAAGGGGCCAGCCAGAGGTCATTGTCCACATTGGAACCAACGACATAGGAAGGGAAGAGGTTGAGATTCTGATGGGCAATTACAGAGAGTTAGGCAGGAATTTTAAAAAAAAGGGAGGTCCTTGAGAGTAGTAATATCTGGATTACTCCCAGTGCTACGAGCTAGTGAGGGCAGGAATAGGAGGATAGAGCAGATGAATGCATGGCCGAGGAACTGGTGTATGGGAGAAGGATTCACATTTTTGGATCATTGGAATCTCTTTTGGGGTAGAAGTGACCTGTACAAGAAGGACGGATTGCACCTAAATTGGAAGGGGACTAATATACTGGCACAGAAATTTGTTAAGAGCTGCTCAGGAGGATTTAAACTAGTAAGGAGGGGGTGGGACCCAGGAAGATAGTGAGGAAAGAGATCAATCTGAGATGGGTACAGTTGAGAACAGAAGAGAGTCAAACAGTCAGGGCAGGCAGGGACAAAGTAGGACTAATAAATTAAACTGAATTTATTTCAATGCAAGGGGCCGAACAGGGCGTGGTTAGGAACATGGGACTGGGATATCATAGCAATTACAGAAACATGGCTCAGGGATGGACAGGACTGGCAGCTTAATGTTCCAGAATACAAATGTTACAGGAAGGATAGAAAGGGAGGCGAGAGAGGGGGTGTGGCGTTATTTTTGATAAGGGACAGCATTACAGCTGTGCTGAGGGAGGAT